>NW_026290907.1:0-190000 GCF_023373465.1 Oncorhynchus keta
ATAACACAAACACACACGCACACACACAAACCCCCAGCCCTCCTGTCAGACTGGTGAAGTGGACCTATGGTGTGCAGGCTGCAGCAGACAGACAGTTTTGTTTATGGAATGGGTCAGTGTTCCGCATATGGCCAGCGTGTTAAAATACACACGGCTCCTGCCACAGCTTCTACAAATGTATTGCGGCTGTCTGTACATCCAGGAATAAAATAAACTCTGAATGTTTCAGCAAGTGGCACTGAGGATTTAATGATTGAGTATTTGAAACTATGGTCAGATTTGTACATGAAAAAGCAAGAAAGAACACGTCTTTAAAAGTCCAAAGATATTGGGTTGGACGTCAGTAATATACAGAGAGCTGTTTGAGTTGGCAGAGCGGGACGAGCAGATTTGCCTTGGATAAGTGTGTGTCACACGCCATCTCAGAGACTAGCAAGGGTGCAGTATAAGCCATAGGAACTGGTGGTGAAACTAAACACATGCAATGACAGCCACAGGCAGTCCACGCCAGCCAAAGAGTCTTAACTCCCAAACCCCAGCCTGAAAGGGGAGAGCTACAGGGCTTCTGATACCTGGAGTAAAGCAGCAGAAATATAGCAATACCTTCCCCTTCAAAGCAAACCATGATGTACCACTAAATTCAGATTATTTTCTATGTACTCTGTTGCTTATTTCTCTTGGCTGAATAGTATCTCTACTCTGACTCCACCAAGCTTACTGACTGAGTCGTTCTGCCTAGCTAGCTAATAGGTAGGTTGCCGACTGACTGACCTTGGGGTTTATATTAGAAGGCTCACTGGATTGTGGACACACAATGAACAATGTCGACCAGAGAAGACTACTTAACTCTGGCTGGTGTGGTCTTCACACTATCATTGGAATTCCCACACCAGCCAAAAACAAATGTGCATCCGAAATGGAACCCTATTCACTATGGTGCTTCCCTATAGGGTGCACTACTTTTGACCAGAGCCCTATGACCACTGGTCAAAAGTAATGCATTATAAATGGAATAGGGTGCCATTTCGGAAGTAGACAAAAGCCTTTACCAGGATACTGTACAGTCTTGTAGGAAGTGGTAGTCAAGTGTGAACTAGAGGTCATATACTGTAGGGATCATGGCGTGATGTTTTGGGTACAGTTCCTCTGACTGACACCCTGTTTGTACCATCAGGGGTGGTTATGGGTAATATAGCGGGACCTGCAGCAGGAAGGCTAACCGTGTCCACCTCTCAGCAGACTGAGCCTGTCCAGCACCCTGTAGTGGCCTGTGGGTAATATCCAACAATAATTCCATCTCCCATTGGCCAATGAAAAGCCTCACCCACTGGGCTCTGGTTTTTCCACTCCCCTGGTCTCGGGTCATGGGGCTAGGCATTGTGGGTATGTTGAGGGAGGGTGGGGATGTGAGGGTGTGGGGTAAGAGTGGGGTCGGCATATAAAAACATATGTAATGAGAAAACATGTGGCGTCGAGTGACTATTGGAAGTCATCAACAACAGAAAATAACAATTCAATGGTAAAAAAACACAAAAACAACTGAAGCCATCTTTTCGTGGCTGGGAGACCACTGTCATCATGTCTCAGGAATTAGGCAAACATATGCTGGTCTGCTGCTGTTGAAACCGAGGCGCCTCGCTCAGGCTGTGGTTTGGGAACATGAAAGGGTTTGTGGGATGAGCAGGAGGTCTGGCCCTAATTCAGGGCCTTTTTGCAAGGGAATCTGGCAGCACACTCCGATTGTGGGACCGGGAGAAGGAATTTGGTTACATATTCCAGCAGGGACCACAAGCTCCAAACAAACCTAACCAACAGGCTGCTGACAAAACCATTCTGTCCGCATAGAAAACCCCCCTCCTCCCTCTGGGGCTGGGGAGGGGACGCTTCCCCACCTGACCCACCCCCTGGTGAGGCTGTGGAACAGGGGGACATGAAGAGGGGTGGAGAGGAGCTGGATGGGGGAGACAAGGGGAGGAGAAGATAAGAGGAGTAAGGCTCCCAGACCTGGAGCCCCCTCTCCTCCCTGCCTGTGTGGAGCGTAGCCCAGAGTCACAGCAAGCACAGCCCACAATGCTGGCTGATCTGGAAGCATTCTCTCTCATTTGGCCGGGGAGTCTGAAAAACAAAGCAGGGCTTTGTTTTCTTTTATAGCAGCCAATGAAACTGTTAAATATCTATCGTCAAGATGTTACACAGAGGTCAGATCCATGATGTGCTGGGAGGAAAAAGGAGTATAGGAGGACAATTAACAGGTCACTATAATCCCCTGTATAGAGCTTTACAGGGGATAAACAGAGCATGGTTTCATTGAAACTTGAGCAACTCTGCAAATTAGATGAAACCGGTCTGTGCTTCTATACATAATTGGGCAGTTAGCTAGTGCAATGTATATCCAGACTCCACATAGACACAAACCCATCTTGATCACTTTCCAAAACATAGGCATTTCTTGTGTATTCTGGCAGGGGAATTTCCATTAATCGTGTCTCAGTTTAGGCTACATATGATTATGGTCTGCTGTTTACAAGAGATGTCTCTGTTGTAGTGTTTGTGTGTGTCCCAAACGGCACCCTATTCCCTTGTCAATATTAGTGCACTATATAGGGAATAGGGTGCCATTTGGGACGCATACTCTCATAGCTGGAGATGGTGGTGGAGCCCATAACTGAACACCCATTTATGGAAAGGTTTGTCATCTCCTGTGACTAGGGACACATGGACCAGAGCTGATGAGTGAAAAAATATTCACATCCAAAGTCCTTGTAATTGTATAACTTCTAGGTTTCTCTGTATTGAGTGTCAAGGGAGTCTCCGTTGTTGTTAGAGCATCCAGGGAAAGTATTCCTAAAACCCTGGCCAACATGTCTAGTAATATCACACCCAACCAGTGGGAGGCAGCATAGACTGGCAGATAATGTGGTTTGAAAAAGGACACACACACACACACACACACACACCCATACATACACACATACACTCCCTTCCTTTCTTCCTCCCAAACACATGTACATAAAAAAATGCACACACATACACCAACACACACACTTCCACACTCAGGACCAGCTAAGCAGTGGTTGAGCAGGGTGACTAAAGAGAAGTACAGGACACATCTGGAGTCCAGATTAGAGCAGATCAGATGGCCAGTGGCAGAGAGGAGGAGGAGCATGCAGACTGAGGCCAGTGGGTCAGTGACCAGGCTGAGCCAGTGGATCAGTGACCAGGCTGAGGCCAGTGGATCAGTGACCAGGCTAAGATAAGTGGATCAGTGACGAGGCTGAGGCCAGTGGGTCAGTGACCAGGCTGAGCCAGTGGATCAGTGACCAGGCTAAGATCAGTGGATCAGTGACGAGGCTGAGGCCAGTGGGTCAGTGACCAGGTTAAGATCAGCGGATCAGTGACGAGGCTGAGGCCAGTGGGTCAGTGACCAGGCTAAGATCAGTGGATCAGTGACAAGGCTGAGGCCAGTGGATCAGTGACCAGGCTGAGGCCAGTGGATCAGTGACCAGGCTGAGGCCAGTGGATCAGTGACCAGGCTGAGCCAGTGGATCAGTGACCAGGCTGAGCCAGTGGATCAGTGACCAGGCTAAGATCAGTGGATCAGTGACGAGGCTGAGGCCAGTGGGTCAGTGACCAGGCTGAGCCAGTGGATCAGTGACCAGGCTGAGGCCGGTGGGTCAGTGACCAGGCTAAGACCAGTGGATCAGTGACGAGGCTGAGGCCAGTGGGTCAGTGACCAGGCTAAGACCAGTGGATCAGTGACCAGGCTGAGGCCAGTGGATCAGTGACCAGGCTGAGGCCAGTGGATCAGTGACCAGGCTAAGACCAGTGGATCAGTGACCAGGCTGAGACCAGTGGATCAGTGACCAGGCTGAGGCCAGTGGATCAGTGACCAGGCTGAGACCAGTGGGTCAGTGACCAGGCTGAGACCAGTGGATCAGTGACCAGGCTGAGGCCAGTGGATCAGTGACCAGGCTGAGGCCAGTGGATCAGTGACCAGGCTGAGACCAGTGGATCAGTGACCAGGCTGAGACCAGTGGATCAGTGACCAGGCTGAGACCAGTGGATCAGTGACCAGGCTGAGACCAGTGGATCAGTGACCAGGCTGAGACCAGTGGATCAGTGACCAGGCTGAGACCAGTGGATCAGTGACCAGGCTGAGACCAGTGGATCAGTGACCAGGCTGAGACCAGTGGATCAGTGACCAGGCTGAGACCAGTGGATCAGTGACCAGGCTGAGGCCAGTGGATCAGTGACCAGGCTGAGGCCAGTGGATCAGTGACCAGGCTGAGGCCAGTGGATCAGTGACCAGGCTGAGGCCAGTGGATCAGTGACCAGGCTGAGACCAGTGGATCAGTGACCAGGCTGAGACCAGTGGGTCAGTGACCAGGCTAAGACCAGTGGATCAGTGACCAGGCTGAAAGCAGAGACATGTGGCAGGCAGAGCCAGAGGGTTGTGTCCTAAATGGTACCCTATTCCCTATATTGTGCACTGTTTTTTACGAGGGGCAATAGGGTGCCATTTGGGATGCATACAAAGACAGGGCAGTCTGTGGGGGAATGCACAGAGACCACATTCCCATTCTGATATGCTGTATGTAATCCTCAGAGTGCCTCAGTACAGAGAAACAGTTTGGTTCTGGTTAGAGCCCATCACCCTTGACTCTGTGTTCTCATCCCATTCTAATTACAACATAGCTGAGGCTCAGAGACCAGCAGGCAGGCAGGCAGCACTACTTCTGTTGTTGTTGCTGTTTGTTGACATTACGTAGCCTGTCCCCACAACAGGGCTGGTTAGTTGTCACACACACCCTCTAAACCACACACACCCTCTACACCACATACAGCTGTCCACAGAATCATCAGCACAGGCCCTGGAGCTGCCACCAGGCGAGCAGGAACAGAAATCCTGTCGTCTGTTTGGTGCCACTGAATGATGAGCACCACCACCATAACGTCCAAACAGACAAACAAATCACCGTCATATACAAACAGGGTCCTTCTGTAGCACAGTTGGTAGAGCATGGCGCTTGTAACGCCAGGGTAGTGGGTTCGATTCCCGGGACCACCCATACGTAGAATGTATGCACACATGACTGTAAGTCGCTTTGGATAAAAGCGTCTGCTAAATGGCATATATTATTCATATATTAGGGAAGAAAAACTGATGCAGAGTCGTTTTGGATCGGAGTTGAGTGATGATTTCATGATTACGAAAGAAGCAATCGAATGACAAATAAATGGATTCAAATTGGAATTGATACAGCTATTTGTCAGATGTTGTTCAGACATACCAACTGTCCTTCGGTGATCCCATTTAGCATAGAAAAAATATTAATTAGACAAAAGGATTTGATTGGAAATCATAAGCAGGGTCTTATTTCACATCTGTCAGTGAGGCCTTTGTCTAAACAGGATAAATCAAACATTCTCATGGGTGTTGTGCTGAAGAAACCTGTTCGCTGAATCATTGTTTCACTGAATGGAAATTGAGAGTCAGCTATTTCACAAGGTTTCTGTACTAACGTGAAGCAATAAGAAATATTACTGAACAACTGATTGGCAAGAACTCATCAGTGATCAGCTAAAAATGTATATCAATCAAAATGAATTGTGCCCTTATTAAATCAGCAGCTGTCACAATGTGCTTTTATAGTAATCTGGTCTTGACCCCAAAGAGCAAGAAAAACCCAGAGTAGAGACCTCGATAATAGCAACACATGTGTAGCTATATCAGAACTAAAAATACAACTGTGAGCGTCTGTCTCTACCTAAATACATAAGCGCCACCATTTTCACTCTGTAATTTCATGTGAGCAATTAAAAACTCCTGTGCTGTCTTTCTCAGAGAGGTAATTTACTGAAACAACGCCTTAAATCAAGTGTTTCCTTCCCTGACAGGCTCCTGTCTCCCTGAGGAATCTGGGATTCAAAACCACAGTCTGCAATCTATGTGTTATTTTCTCATCCCCAATCACATTTTATGTTCTATCTGTGACTAATTACTAGCAGGGCGTTGGGATTCGCCTCAAATTACTGTCTGATGCTTTTGTGGTTCTATGTTTGGAATAACTGCTTCTCTTGCTCTTTTAATGACTTGTTGATTTAAAATAGAGAATGTAGAAACTTGGGTCAGATGCCAGAAAAGGGTCACGGTGGGTGTGCTCTTTTTAAAACTGCAGATCTATAATAAACATAACCCTACGTTTACTATAGAATGTTGGTCAGGAGATTATTATGTCTACAGTTGCAATATATAGAAAGCAAATTGAAGAAATAACTCCATACCATGACATACATGACCTATTTTACCAAGATACACCCAGTGGTCAGTTTATTAGGTACACCCATCTAGTACTGGGTCGAACCGCCTTTGTCTCCAGAACAGCTCGAATTCTTTGGGGCATGGATTCTACAACGTGTGGTGGTCAAACGTTGTGCATTTGACATCAACAGACCTAACGTGTGCCAGGAAAACATTCCATTACACCACCACCACCAGCCTGCACTGTTGACACCAGGCAGGATGAGGCCATGGACTCATGGTGCTTACGCAAAACACTGATTCTGCTATTAGCATGATGCAACAGGAACCGGTATTCGTCGGGCCAGGCAATGTTTTCCACTCCTCAATTGTCCAATATTGGTGATTGAGTGCCCACTAGAGCTGCTTCTTCTTGTTTTTAGCTGATAGGAGTTGAACCCGGTGTGGTCGTCTGCTGCAATAGCCCATCCGTGACAAGGACTGATGAGTTGTGCGTTCCGAGATGTCTTTCTGCACACCACTGTTGGTACCCCCCCACGGGACATGCCCAACAGTTTGTGAACCACTCTTCTAGAGTACAGTATGTTCCTATTTCATAATGTTTCCTTGTTGATGTGGGTGTGAAACACCTGAGGAGACTGATGCACGTAACATTATTGTCTGGTGAGAATTGTATGATTCCTAAGTGAAAAACAGACGACTAATACCTCTCTTCACAGTGAAGCAGTGAATTATCAAGACAGGGTGTGTCATCTTATTGGCTGGTCCTTTCATCATGGCTTTCCCCCTCAACTTTCAGAGGAAATCTTATAGCAGGCCATCATCCTACTGTACCAGAGAACATCTCACAGTGGTGATTCTACCTATGAATATACTCTTGTATCTCAAATGATGCCCTATTCCCTATATAGTGCACTACTTTTGACCAGAGCCCTATACGCCCTGGGCAAAAGTAGTGCACTATAAATGGAATAGGGTGTAATTTGGGATGCAACCCTATGACCCACTTCAGGAGACATCAGATGACATTAGTACTGGGCTTGTGGGTACAGTGGGTACAGTTGAAATACACAGCTGTCCTCTTTACCCTCTGGGAAATATCTAATCAGAAGGTGTTTAGGGCTCGCTGCACTCAAGTGAGACTGCCTGTGTGGGGTACTCCTGGCACCTCCCTGCTCACCCCTGGCCCTGCTTATGAAGTTATCACCTCTCTCACACAGCTGTTCCCTTACTCTGTCCTTGATGTCTGACCGGTCAAGGTCACACATGCACACGCACACACGCACACGCACGCACGCCCACACGCACACACACACACACACACTTCATTATACAAAAACAACTTAAAAGAAATGGATCCGCTGCCACCACTTGTCATTCCTCCCTCTGGTAAATTGGTTGTTTTAATATTTTCTGGTGAGACTGGAACAATAAACTGTATATCTGGAAACATTTGCTGAAAGAAAGTGGTTGACCATAATTGAAACTCTATTTAAAGCACCTAACTCCAAACATTCAGAAAAAGTCAAAAATATGAAAAACACGACTATTTTTTTTGAACTCCTCGGCAAAACCCTAAGACGTAAACCACAATTAAAATGAAAAGTTCTGTTATTTTATGATAAGAGCAGCATTATATGTGGCCACCAGGCCCCCATTCACTTCTGATCAGCGGGCGGGCGGTGTTATTTTCCCCTCACACATGCCACACACACATGCACGCACACTGACACACCGACACACACACACACTGCGCTTTCTTTATT
Source organism: Oncorhynchus keta (assembly GCF_023373465.1). Classification (NCBI taxonomy): domain Eukaryota; kingdom Metazoa; phylum Chordata; class Actinopteri; order Salmoniformes; family Salmonidae; genus Oncorhynchus; species Oncorhynchus keta. Next base: position 8,029 of record NW_026290907.1, read on the forward strand.
AGGAATAGAAAAAGAGGATCACTAATCTGTGCTCGGTTCAGACAGCGGACTCCCTCGGCACACACATCTGTGTACCAGCTGAGAGGAGAGCAGCCCTTCACATATCTAAGGCCCTGGGGTGCTTTGGCACAGCTCGGATAGTTGTCCTTTTTTACAAAAGACAAATAAGCAAAAACCCTTGGATGCTGCCCAAGAGCCCGTCTTTGACACAATGTTGAAATGGGGAGACTTGGCTCCCTGACTTGTTATCTACACGTGTGTGTGTGTGTGTGTGTGTGTGTGTGTGTGTGTGTGTGTGTGTGTGTGTGTGTGTGTGTGTGTGTGTGTGTGTGTGTGTGTGTGTGTGTGTGTGTGTGTGTGTGTGTGTGTGTGTGTGTGTCTGTATGCCTGTGTCTAAAACTGGGGCTGTTTACAGATGGCAGGCAGGCCGTGTTGTCGAGACGCTTGTTTTCAGTAACACTAATGCAGTCACACAATCTTTAATTAATCTGCTTCAGCACTTCAGCACAAAACAAGATCATTTGCAAAACCACTTGATGGCTTCAAACAAAACGACCGGCTGGAGACTGGCTGCTTTGTGTCAGAAAAAGAACAGAAAGAGAGTGTGTGTGTGTGTACAGAGTGTTAGCTCAAGGTGTGTGGCAGGCTTCCGATTGGTTGCACAGCACATTTCCAGTGGTCACACTATTTGTTTGACATGGTGATGTCATCACAGATAGCTCTAATTACTGAGAGTGTTCAGTCAAACATACGCCTGATAATGTTTATATGTCTTGTCCCTTCTCTTTCACTGAACTGCCTCATGCAGACCAGGCTAATTATGAACAAACTGCCTTGTGTTAACATCTGGGAGAAGGCTGTTATACTGTATGGGAGATAATGTGTCAGTTACTGTCCGTCTTCACTTATCCTATAAGATCATCAATAAGCCAGGATCACCATATAAGGGTATAGATGATGTAAACAATGACATTGAAGTTCATAGTGGTGAGTGAGAGGTGGTGTTGACCAGGATGATGATGATGCTGAAGACAATGACTGTATATGTGAACGGACAAAGCCATTGATCATGTGACACCATTCATTCCTATGTGAAGACTCAACAGCACATTGAAGGCAAATGAAGCCGGTTAAGATGGCGTCTCATGGAGACATAACATGCGCAGTTTGAGCTACTCCAAGAAGTGACAATGTATGCTAGCCCAGCATTGGGTAGCTCAAGTTAAAGGCTGACCGGGGTACTGCAGGTTGCAATTAGCAACTAAATTATACTTGGAACTTCTTCTATGTGCGATTTTAAAATAATTGATTCAAGGACATACATCTGGTGTATTAGAAATTTGTTTTTTATTTACACGAAGATTGACCTTTTTTCATTCACTATAATGAGGGATCCGATTTTCTGCTAACAATGCCTGCAGTACCGCGGTCGGCCTTGAACTTCCGTGGCTTCTAAGAGAGGTGGCAGTTGTTCTCCCCTGGTTGAAGACAATGACAATGTCATCTTTATCCTTTAAGATAAACCTTAAGAACTTGTATCATTTTATTAATGAACGTTACTTGGTAAGATATTTTATTCTTTTTACGGTTTCCTCCCTATTGATGAGATGTATTTGAGATATTTTGTTTAAATGTTATAAACTTGTGCATATTTAGTTTTCATGTATTTTCAAGAGGCCCACAATGGAAATACATTTTAAAACTTTTTTGTATCATCCTCAATCATTTTTATGACATTGTACTGTATCAACATGTGTGGTTGTATTTTGTTGAAAATCTCAGCTAATGGGGCAACACACACAGAAATCACAAGGTTCTAAGTGTTTCGAATCCGTCTGCAACAACAACAACAACACACAAATGGAACACAAGTTTAATTGGAACAAGGTGTATTTAGGATCCTATATCAAAGTCTATTAATGGGCTTAGGATACCCAGAAGCTGCTGCCTTTCTTAAGCCAAACCAAACAGACAACTAAACAGATGCTGTGGAAGGTCTGAGAAGTATACTGTTAGACCAACTCCCGGGTTAAAATTAGGGGGAACAGGGTGGAACAGGACTCATCACCTTAGTATGAGAGCCAGAATATGGTACTGAACAGATCTTTGACCTACTCATTTTTGGGTACAGCTCGTCTGTCCAGAAACTCCTAATTCAACCCCTAACTTCGGGCAGAGGTGACAGATATTGGATATGTATAAACACAGACTTCAATTTCTTGCAGTTGGATATGATTGAAAGTGAAGGAGGGGTCACTACGTAGATGTAGGAAGCTCTGGATTCAGTGTCAAATATACCTTTCACCACAAGCACACTCCGCAAATGACAACGTGTGAAAGATTAAAAATATATGAATAAATAAAATTCACTGTAAATTATTTATGTACACAATGGGTGTGCTAGTCAGATTCCTAGTCAACTGCCAAAAATACCAGTCTCACACCCACTGTTCACTATCTATGGATTTACAGAACATATGGAATTCAGATGTAGGATCTTAATTTGAGCCAGTTTACTACAGCAGGAAAATAAACCTGCAGAAACAGGATGTGGATTATAATTAATGGACATTTTTGTAGGGGTTGATACATTTTTCACAAGGGAAAATCAAGTCTGACACTTCAAAGTGGAAATCACACACCTCAGAAGCCTTTTAAACCTCAAATATACACTACAAGTTGTAAATGTCCTACAACAGGGTGGCCAGACTAAGATCCTACATCTGTGGCATAATCTACAAACAAGGATTCACAGCATTAGAAGACGTCTTGCTACAAGTCAACCTTGCTGTAGGCCTATGCTATGACTGATCTATAAGCATACCAAGACACTCTGAGCAGCATGTCCTAAAATAGAGAACCACCAATAAGACCCAAACCTGGTCCCAGTGACTGCCTGACTCAGGGGGAAAACATGCACATTAAAGACTAGAAAAGCGCTAATAAAAATCCCCTAATGTTAAACAGTCCCCTTCAAAGGGATCACTCCCAATATCTGTTGAACTTTTACATATCATATTAATATGCAATTTCAGCCATTGTTCAGTTATGGTCTGTTTGATCTGCATGGAGGCTATATCTCTACGGGTAATGGGAATGATGATGAGGAACGTTGGGACTTTATTAACACAGTTAGGAACAGGTGAGGTTAAGGGTCACGTCAGGACATTGTGTCTACCTCATTGGACCTCATTCGGTTTTCATTAAATTCTTATATTTTCTATATCCTATGTATTATAATTTGAATATTTTACACAGACATCTTTATTAGAGTGAAGCTCAATCTCAGACAGTGATTTGTGTCAGACTGAACAAACGCAGGATTAGGTCTAAGCACCAGGTTGGCTGTGAGTGATAAAGTACACCTACACATATCCCACCAAAAAAGGAGTCATCTTCTGTCCCCCACAAAGGATTTCCTCCCAAGATGAGAGAGCACAAGACAAGGACACACACACACACACAGAGGATGTAGCTAGCTATGCTTCCGCATATATCCATTTTTATAATGTATTTCAGCCTGACATTGTGCATGAGATTTAAACAGGGGCTCTTTTGTATGTTAAACCTCACTTTTAATGGGTTTCCTATAAAACTGTTCAGTGATCATGGTATTCAAATCACAGCAATAGCAGAGTGCTTCCCTTCCTCTGTACGGGTGTCTGGAAATGATCCCGGCCAGGGAAGTGTACCACATCTTAGACTAGGGCTGCACGCTCTCTCTGTTCACTAACCAATGGCGTTTTTTTCCTGCGGGCACTATGTGATCATTTATAGAGGCTTAATCAACATGTATTGAATGGTGTATGTACTTTGTGAATCATTTTTATAGGGCCCTGCCTTCACTTTAAGCCCTGGCCAAGAGGTTAGCGATGGTTTTAACACCATACCAGCTAACGGAGGGCCACCGAAGCATTCAAAGAGAAAAGCTTTAGTTACAACCTCTCCAAACTCCCTTTAGGGGTTCAAGCATCATTCTCATTTATATGATGATGAAGAAAAGAGGGTAGATAAATGCCAGCTACTGGCATGGACTTAATGATGCCATTTCCCTTTCAATATGCATAAGAAATAGAAGCTGTGGTATTATTGGTAGAGAAAAGTAAAATAGTGGACGAGGTATACGTAGGCCCAGAGCCATGTATTAAAATGTATGCATTCATTTCTCTAAACACATGGCTCTGTGTAGACCTATTCTTACATGACTGTTCGAATATGAAGCAGAAATATGCGAATTTTGCTACGTGTTCTGGATTGGTCAACACAGGTCAACTGTGTGCTGAAGGTGATGGAGTCAACATGGATAAACTCCTGAATTATATTGAGGAAAAGGCCTGAAGATATTTCCTCCACTCTATACCATATCTCCATCTTCTTTCACGTTATCTACACTAGCTACCGATCATTCAAATTTAGAGCGCAATACCACAGGCCCTTTTTAATGTATGCAGGCGCTGTATTGTTCATGTACACACGTAACCGAACTAATAGGCCACCCTGTCGGAGCCAGCCAGGTACCCTAGTGCTACAAAGGGATTGTCCAGGGGTGATGTGGGGTTGCTTCAAAGAAGGGAGAAAAGCAATAGAAAAGGGCGGAATGTAAAAAGTCAGCAAGAAAAGAAAATCTCTTTTGAAAGGGGACGTAATCTTTTGGAGGACTCCCGCGCGGAACCTAAATAATACATCTCAGGTTTTGATATAACTATTACTGCCTGTGAAGAGTCCTTTGATGTTAATTGAAACCACTGGGCAGCAATCTGCTTTATAGCACTGACAAATAGCAGTTTCCTAAGGCTTATCATTGACAGGGAAGGCACATACTTGCTCCATATGCTCATTCAATACAAATACTAATCAAAAACCACTCTCTTCTTTATGGATGCTGGATGCACCACAATATGCTTAAGGATAGTTACTGGCAGGAGGTTGTGGTGGGGAAATATGCCGTTTGCAATGCCTAAGAGTACCTTGAGTGAAGTTCACGTATGGTACTGGAGTCTGGACAACTCAGGATGCATATTGTTTGCAGTTTTTCCAGTCGTTTTTTCTTCCTGCCTTTCTTCTAGAAACCAAGGACAATTTGATAATGCAATAATAACGTGTAGGTGGCCCAATATAAACCTCCACAGAGGAAACATATCATTATTCACAAAGGAGCCTGTCTCTACTGAAGTATATTTGTGATTTTTTCAGACCAAATGATAGTTTGAGGCATGGGGAGACATAGGGAGAGCTGACTGCAGGGGCTTTAGGGTTGGTAGTTCTGGTTTTAATACAGACAGCACACAATGGTTTCTGTCTTCCTTCCTTTAATATGCTCAACTAACATTTCTGGCACAGCACTTTCCTCACCTTTGATTTCTACACAGATTTTTTATACATTCATTATATCACTAAAAAGAAGCCTTGTCAAAGGGGTCGTCCAGAGCTGATGCAATGTGCAATAACAGAGCATCGTGAGCATATCAGCCAGAGCATAGAAAGAAAAGAGGGATATACAGTATGATGAGGTACAGGAGTTCAAAGTTAGTTTTCAGTTTTTTCTACCACAGCTGAGAGTGTACAGTAATGCCCTTCCCCTGTGCTGAACCCTGTGAGATGGTCATCAGAGAAGAGGTGGGGAGTAGATAGCCTGATTGGCTACATGACAAATGACCGAGTATTGTTGGGAGGCTGTAAATGGTCTGTTTTACCATGAAGGACCTGAGCATTAGGATCAATTCCAATGCCCCCGATGTGCTGTTCCAGACAATCTGACAAATATGTGACACCCCTCCCCCCCCACACGCACACACACAATCTGACAAGGAAAAATGAGACGCGGAATCAGAGTTCCCTTCTGCTTGTCTTTGAAATGTTTTTCATCCAGAGATATGATTGACAGGGGTAGTATGTGAAAGGTAGTTTAACAGACATGAGGTTGATGGTGGAAAGACAGGGGTTTGGGACATTACAGTTAAAAGGGATATTTATAACATATATAACAAATGTTCTATCTATTAGCTCTGTCCTAAACCCTCCTATATGCCCCCATATGTTTATGTTCTAATATGCACGTGGATCCAGTTTTGTCAAAGTGTTTCCAAATATATTTATATATTTATAGAGAGAGGAAATGTAGGTTATAAATAGGAATCAAAAGGTCCGTTTTCTGCTTATTGCCAAAGGATGCCAGAGACACAAACACATTTGAAAGCAGGACAGCTTTTGAGCTTTTTACAAGACAGGTGAATGGAACATGTGTTAAATCAGTGTGCCCGGTTCACTTAGTTCAGCTCTACCATAAAAGGAAAGAGATTACAAAGGAAACTAATGAAGACACTGATCAAAGTCTGTAATGGTAATACAAAGCAGGTGTTTCCAACCTTGCAGCCCCCTGTGTGTGTGTGTGTGTGTGTGTGTGTGTGTGTGTGTGTGTGTGTGTGTGTGTGTGTGTGTGTGTGTGAAGCAGCGCATGTCTTTCACATATGCGCTGTCCTTGATAAGAATAACAGACAGAGCACATTTCAACACTATTCACAGGTATTTGGTTGAACCCATAGTAGAGGGCATTTTGTCTGCATGTGATACCATACATAAATGCTCCCATACTGTATACAGCATGTTTATGGTTTGCTTTCACAATTGGTGGTGAGTAGAACGTGATGTGTGTCTGTCTATGTCGAGGCAGCCAATACATTTCGCAGCAAAGCACCTGGATATGAGATACAAGAGTTGAAAGAGTCTTGGCAGTGTTGGAGTCTTGGAGTATGTTCAAAGCATGATTGCTATTTTTACACAAGTTACAAAACGCTGCTTTTGATTTAGGCTACACAAGATAAAACCCAAGCAGCAAAAAAAAAGAAAAAACTGCCCAAACCTTTTTCTATTTCTTATAAAATCTCATTGTAATTTATTGGCTAGGCCTATTCGAAAATATAAAAGTGACAATGTCACAACATGTGGAAATACATTTCATTGAAGTTTACCTTATTATTATTTCAGCTACTTTATACGTTTAAAATGGATCCACGTGCTGTATTATTTTGTGTTTTAAACCATTGTTTTGCCATGTTGAATTGCTAAAGTACTTGTTTGCATTATAGATTGAACGCGCTCATCGACATCAAAAGAGCAGCTGCGAGATTTACCATATTTATACAATTATGTCAACGCTATTTTAAGGATGGTATGGTTTACATATGATTTGAAGATCTAGTATTATTGTAGCTGCTGTGCGCACTACGCAGCAAGAATCCCCATCCGGCTGAGTCAAATTACGCTTGAACGTATTTCCTCTGTTCCGTGCTTCGGGATATGAAGTTTTCCATTTTCATTCGAAGCAAATGAATGCTAGATTGTGATCAGAAAGGTACTCTTTCATAACCCGTCTTTGTAACTAGATTATTATTACACGGCACCCGTTCATTTTATATGCTCTGTTTATTTAACAGAGCTATAAGTTGTATTGTAATTCTTCTGCTGGAACTACAACTACCAAGATGCGCTGCAGTGAACGCGGGTGTGTAAACACAACTCTAGGAAACATGAAACGGTCGGGTGGCAGTGAGAGCGAGAAGCGAAGAAAGGTATTCATAGCGTTATTCTCCCTTAGCTCTGGCAAATACACAGTGGACTCGTTCTCTCAGAACTTTATGTTCCAAATGCGGTGATGCTTGGGTCATTTTGAAGGCTGGAAAGTTGCAGTTGTCTATGTAGCTACACATCAGCCTGCATGATTTCTGGCTTTATTGTGGTTTCCTCTTCATTCACCTACAATGGAGCATCGCTGTTATTAACAGCTTTATCGTTACAGATAGGCCTACACTGTTTTTGCTTTCAGTATTACAGTTTAGACATGGGTGTAGACTGTGCTACAATACACTGATTGGATCGCTATGAAGGCTTGAATATTTATTTAGACAGGTTGCATGGTAAAAGTCCCCTATATTTTAGATTTTCAAGTCATACTCCCTCAAAATCAGAATAATCTTACTCCAAAATTGTATGGGGGGACGTGAGTGACTGCAGTGTGTTCTTAAACTATCCTGTGCGTTGGAGGAGAGCAGCTTCTGGCTGTGTGCGAGTGGTACAATTCTATTGCAGGTAATAATTATAGGCTCATCTCTGAAACGCAAAGGACTATGATGGCTGCTGGATTGTCCTGGGATGCTGTTCAAAACAAAGAATAGTAACGACATTGACTGGCGTTTGTGTAAAAATCTGATTGAGAATGAAATAGTTGATCAAAGTAAAGGTGTGACATTTTGGGCATACCCAGGCTTTAACTTGGCCAGGTCGCAGTTGTAAATGAGAACTTGTTCTCAACTAGCCTACCTGGTTAAATACAGGTGGAACAAAATAATACAAAAAAATAGTAGGTAGCAGACCCCACTGCCAAAGAGGCCTGCTGTGATTAGTGGTGGTGTGTTCTGGTCTGGATGTGCTGTGTTTGTGGGTTGTGTAATTAGATGGAGAGAAATAGCAGGAAAGTAAAGGCTGTTCTGTTCTCCAAACCTCCCTAGCTACCCCTACTGCTGGGCCCATGCAGTCTGCTCAGGCTCATCCAGACCTCCTTAGCTACCCCTACTGCTGGGCCCATGCAGACTGCTCTGCTCAGGCTCATCCAGACCTCCTTAGCTACCCCTACTGCTGGGCCCATGCAGACTGCTCTGCTCAGGCTCATCCAGACCTCCTTAGCTACCCCTACTGCTGGGCCCATGCAGACTGCTCTGCTCAGGCTCACCCAGACCTCCTTAGCTACCCCTACTGCTGGGCCCATGCAGACTGCTCTGCTCAGGCTCATCCAGACCTCCTTAGCTACCCCTACTGCTGGGCCCATGCAGACTGCTCTGCTCAGGCTCATGCAGACTTCCTTAGCTACCCCTACTGCTGGGCCCATGCAGACTGCTCTGCTCAGGCTCATCCAGACTTCCTTAGCTACCCCTACTGCTGGGCCCATGCAGACTGCTCTGCTCAGGCTCATCCAGACCTCCTTAGCTACCCCTACTGCTGGGCCCATGCAGACTGCTCTGCTCAAGTTCATCCAGACCTGCGTTCAAATACTATTCAAAATGGTTTCAAACACTTTATCTGTGATTGAGCTTGACTGGCTTACTGGACCAATATAACAGTCCTAACACTGCAAGCCCCACCCATCTGGCACTCTAGGTAGGCTAGAGCAATCACTAAAAGTTTTTGAACGATTTCAAATAGTATTTGAACCCCGGTCTGCTCTCTCCAAGTCAGTCAGTCCCAGCAGCTCCCAGCCTTTGCCGTGCCACAGTCTGCCATGGCACATGTGTTTGGATCATGTCTGACAGCACAGAAACTATGTAGGACGTGGTTCCTCCTGTTTATGAAGAGCTGAGAGAGCCGCCATGGTGACCAGACGAGAGCGAGAACGCTTTCCAGCTGGCCCCCAGGTGGGTGTAGGCAGCATAGAGCAGACACACACACAGACACAGACACAGAGAGAGCAGACTCAGACCTAGCTAATGGTTTTGCTTCCTCTTTTAGACAAATAATAAAAGGATGATTGAGGAATGAGGATGGGGTATTGTAATGGTAAAATGACTGGAAAACCACAGAACAGACCCAAGTTAGAAGAGCTGCATTAATCCCAGTGGCTTGTTATAGGGCAGGGAAACAGTGCAGTGGTTCAGTTTATCATGATATGTAATAACTGGGGATTTGGGGATATGACTGTAGTCTCATAAGTGAGTGTGTTTGCAGTTAGACTCAATCAGTGAGTTGTTTCCCCCTGTCATTTTGCTAGTTTAGTGAAGGCAAGCTATTTATCATGAAGGCCTACTGAACATAACTCCCAACCTGTTTTAAAAAGGCAGACTCTCAATTTAACCACATACAATACAATGTGCAGGACAATAATGGCTTACCCATGTTTCTGAGAGCAGCACTGCCTCATGTTTGTCTGTCTCATCAACTAAAAAGCCGTAACTAATAGGCCTACTTGTAATATACTGTGATCAATAGCATGTTTTTTCACAAATGCCAGCAGGTTATTGTAAAGGAAATTCATGGTTTGAAACATGTCTATTATTTTAGAAATAAAGGTATATGGATTTTTATATACATGTCCTGTGTAAACTGAATATAAATGTAAATGACCTACTTTCTTGACGTTCTCTTTGACGATAGCTGCTGTCTATGTGATGACGTGTATAAAGTGTTGATGAAAAAGTGGAAATGTATTTCCGAATAATGTCAGGCTAAGTAATGACCACATAGGGTCACCAGATGTGCTGAGGTCCTGGCTGAGCCCAGAACATCGCTCAGATCAGCCTCATTGGTTCCCTCTGGTTGTGGCAGCTAGTGCAAGCTGTTTAGGGTATTTCATTCCTCAACACTCATTAAAATGTTTTGTGTTTCCCTTGGCAATTCTGTTAAATGTTCAACTAGAGAGGTAAAAGCTGATTATGTGTCCACACATCCAGACATGGTTAATCAACCCCCCACAAAATGTTACCCAGTGAATTAGTGTTAAGGTAACGATTTATGGCGACTAATGCCGGGTGTGCTGTCATGTCGGCTCTGGTTGTTTTAGCAAGAGGGGGTGTCACATTCAGCACATTCAGCACCTTTCCCCTGCCCCGCTGCCCCCCCCTCTTACCCACCACTAACACACTGCTAGTTCTATTAATGAGCCAATAATGGAAAAATAGTGTTGGGAGCTGACATAAAACACACTTAGGAATACGTAAGGAGCACTAGGAGCCGGGCAGGGAACATTGAAGTAGGCTGCTGGAGATTTACATCCGGGCCTGGGGAAGGAGGACGAGAGAGAGAGAGAGGATATTTCTCCACTCCTCACTGCATGGCTCTCCCTCCCTGACTCAGACCCCCTCCAGCACGACCCGGTCTGTCCTGCTGAAAAAAAGGTTCCCTGGTAAAATAGGTATTTTGCTGTGGCTGATAATAGTACCATTACACTAATGGAGAGATCTGATGAAGGCACAGCCAGACATAAGGCCTGCTTTATTACCAGAGGGGGCCATTTCCTCCCTGCATTCCTAATGGCCTGAGTGTATCACCCTGTATTGATCAGGCCATCATGCTGCTAATCCAACACAGAATTACTTATCGCTGTTGAGGTGTCGATCCGGCTCCTGACTTGGCCCCCTGGAGCCCCCCAGCCCTCGGCCTCTTGTGACTGCATGGGGACCGGCACTAACCCACCGTGGAGGCTGTTTATCCAGCTGTTGATTTAGGGCCGAGCAGGGATGATGACCGGGAGGTCTTCATTGGTTGGATGGTGTTGTCCTGGGTAATTGAGCTGTGCTGTAAATAAGAGCAGGCAGCTCCATCCAGATCCTCTATCTAGTGTCATCAGCACCACTGTCTCTTCACCATGAGGGAGACAGAGAGCTGGAGCCCAGTACTGCTGCTCCTGATGATGATGATGATGGTCTGGCCTGATTACAGACTCATGTCCCCTCTTTCATACGTCTTAACCACTGACAGCTAGGGCCTTCGTGCTTGAGGTGGCTGGAGATGAAATGCAGAGGATTTGTTTCAACAATATCCTCTCTAGCCCAGTGATACAGTCAAAACAGAGCTAGGCTACATGTAGAATTGAAACAATATGTGTGTTATTGACTATGAGTATGATTGAGAATGCTGCTGATCTATGCTAATACCATTACAAATTGAAAGGAGGTCAGGTAGCACAGAACGACCTACTCAAGGCTTGTGACCTGTCATATCCTTGTTGCCCCTCAGTAACTTGGCCCTTCTTAACCATTAGACTCCTCAGGCAATGGAAGGTATGGCATTTCCATGTCAGCATATCGCCTCTGCCCTCCCCAACCGGGCGTCACCTCTGGCCTCAGCTAATCAAAGAGTTTACCTTCAGGGGAGCATTTATCCACTCTTCATTAGGGACCATTCCTGTAGCCATAAAGATGTATTTATGTATCTGCTGTCGCACAGGGCCGGCTAGGGAAACTAGGTATCGATCGGGATATTTACTCATTTATTTCTGCTTGGGCCATCAATATTGTGCAAACATCTGTCCATGCAAGTGGGCTTGACCTCAGCCCCAGACTCTGTTTTTAGTCCCATTGGAGTTCAATGATATACTATTCTGAAAAGTAAATCAATGAATGAATATGAAGTTTTGTGTGTAATGTAGTGCCTGTGCGGTGGGGTGGCAGTGGGCCCAGGGCCCCGGGTAGTTCATTGATCCGATATGAGAACGACGAGGAGGGTTGATTAGTCTGTGGCTATAAGCCCCCCTCTACCTCTTTATACCTTGTCTTAGTTATTGGGGCTTAGCCTGGATATATCTGGACTGTGTTTGTGTTGTTTACAGATCAGCTTGGTAAACCCAACCCAACACTACAGCCTTTAAGCCACATGCCTGGCAGTGGCAATGTGTCAGTGATGGAAGAAGGACTTGGGTTGCTATTGTTTTTTCCATTGTTTTTGCCAGCTACAGGGTTTCTTTGATCTCTTGGCAACAAAGAGCAAATTTATAGCACATTTTATTTGCAGTAATGGCACAGCTATCGTACCCTTTTCTGGGAGTTAGATACACTACTAACTGTTTATATCTGAAATATGGGTTCTCAGTAAGTCGTCCTACATCCCTGTCAACAGCTACACAGTGGTGCAGTATATAATATGGCTCTTCATGTGTAGTGATCTAGATGTGTGTCTGCATTCAGATCTCTTCTCTTATCCTGACCCCCTTTTATAGTGGTCTGCTTTAAATGTAGGACAATTTAAAGGTTCATGATGTCTACATTTGGTTTGCATCTGGGAGGATATCAACTTTTACAGCCCGGCCTGGCTGCTCTCTCTGTGGTGTCTCAGGTCCCATGTCTACAGCCGCCCCTAGCTGCCAGGGCCCACGGACATGTATGTGTTTAAGAGCATCTGTGATCCTACTAAACATCCAGAGGGAAAAACCAGCTTGAGGATTTATCCCAAATGCCACCCTATTCCCTATATAGTGCATTACTTTTGACCATGGCCCTGATAAAAAGTAGTGCGCTATGTACGGAATAGGGTGCCATTTTGGATGCACTCTGGGATATAGCCTAGGTTCCTCTCCTGATGTTAGCCATCACAGCAGCCATATGATAGATGACACTTCACACAGCATGTCCATCCACACGGTTTGGCTAAAGGGCTTGGGGTTTTAGTGTATGTTGAAAACACTAAGGATGAACATATTACAGGGGATGCTATGTTCAACTCATCCGGCAGATGAACAAAGATTTAGTGTCTTCTACAGAGTAACTTTATTCATACTTTATTACTATTGACAAATGGTCCATTTATTCAGGATTTTCTTTGAAGTAATACCTAACTGGATTGTCACCAGAAATCGGCCTAGTTGCTCAGTTTCAGAAGTCAAATTTACCACCAGTCCCAGGTTTTGTTCTGAGCAGGCTGTTAGCTGGTTAGCTGTGGGCGACCCTCTCCGTTGACTGATCCCATGTCATCATCAGCTCTACCTAGCAGTTCATATTAGCAGTGACATATTATTGCTGATGTCTTCGTATTTTCCCAAACGAGCTGCTGTGACAATGGATCATCTCAGCTGTCAGAGTCAATGAGTTTACGTTCAGTGTGACCCAGAGTTCATCAGTCACACAGAGCCCTATCACCATATATACATGGAGTAATCAATCTGATCAATAGGTGGTGTGTGTGTGTGGCTGTGGTGGGGCCGTACTAAATAAACATGGGAATGACCCGCTCACCTCAGACAGAGGGCACTCAGGGGGGTTCATTAGCCACTCAAGGCTTCAATCTAGGGAGGTCATTATTTTCATTTGAATCTGTACGTATGTATGGAGGGGGGGGGGACACACTGTGGAGAGAGACAGAGACAGAGAGAGAGGGAGAGGACGAGAAGACTGTTGCAGAAGTCCTCTAATTTAATCTAATTTTCCTAATGCCATCTGTCACAAGGACAGTGACTAGACAACACTTGAGGTGCAGTCTCTTCTTTCAAGGCTGTCTTTGGCGTTCATCATGTAGGTTAACTTTCTTTTGCTCTTGGTCCTATAGCAGTAAAGCTAGCCTACCTATTGTAGCTCTCAGAAGGCCTGCTCTCCCTATGAATCCACCTGCTCCATTTATATTACAGGGCTGGTGGTGTTGCTGTTTATTTGTGAATTTATTTTCCTTTGTAATGACTCACCTTTCCAATAAAGCTGAGCTACCTAGCAGTTAGCTAACGTTAGACTTGGCCAACATCTGCTTCTGATGACTGCTTCAATAGCCTCCATTCACAAAAACTGCAGGAGGCCACTTTCATAAGGCCCTGTAAATTGTAACTGTTAATTTGTACATCATAAGATATTTTCCATAAACGTGTGTAATGAAAGTACCTGGCATGTAGTACTGGTGTACACTGCCCAGGGGAGACTGAGGAGGGAGACTGAGGAGGGAGACTGAGGAGGGAGACTGAGGAGGGAGACTGAGGAGGGAGAAGGATGGTAGTGCCCCCCTGCCCCTATCACTGGAGCCTAGTGTAACCTAGCCAGCTGGAGTGCCTTGCCTCTACCTTGCCTTACCCACCAACCACCATTCATAAAATATCTTTCTCTACCTGACGTCAGATATTAAGGGCTTATTTCATTTTAAAATAAGCCAAGACCATTTGATGGATCATTTCTTTGGATATTCCATGATACCTGTTGATGCCAGCCAGGTAGCCTCTTCATCTTTCAGTGATTCTCTCTCAGCCTGTGTTTTTGTTCATGAGCCCAGCTAACTTTAGTCATGCATATGCTATGTTAGAGAAGGGGTCAACAGTTTAATTGGCATGCTGTCAGGCAGGCGTTGCCTTCTGTGGTGTAGTGCCGCCACTCTGTTTTATGTGTGTGTACTGTGTGTGTTCTGTGTGCGTTCTGTGTGGGGTAGTGATGGTAATAGGGGTGTGGAGGAGGGGTGTTGTCAGGACTCGGAGAGCATTCCTTCTTTGCATGTTCTCCATGAGACAGGTGCTCCTCAGCGTGCGCTGGTGCATGACAGTTGCCTTTCATTGCTGTCTTCTCTGCGCTTAACCTCTGACCAGAATCCCCCTCCATCCTCTCTCCGCCCCCCACGCTCACTCTAACGTGCAGCGTTCTTGGCCCATTCTGAGTGACAGACTTTGGTGCGAGCGGATGGCGAGGAGGTGCCGTGTGTGTGTGCGTGTGCGTGTGCGTGCGTGCGTGCGTGGTACTTGTCATAAGTCCACCACTGTCAGGCCCCAACACTGCCTAGCTGCCTGCCTGCCTCTCCATCCAGGTACCATCCCATCACCAACCAGCCAGACCTCAACCTTTTGTTCAACAGTCCATAATTCTTCCCACCGGTGCTGTCAACCACATGATCATACGTGCATAAAGAAGAGAGCCCCCTGACGGCATCTCACCCCCCTCTCCTCTCTTCTTCTCCTCTCTTCCCATCATAATATAGGCAGATTTCCCTTCCTCTCCTGTTCCTGTCTCTGTGTATTCAGATGAGGCTGACTGGGGGGCAGCAGGTCAGATCCACTTGCCTGGGTAAGGGCCTGAAGTCAGGGTTGTCTCCTGTGAGATGGAGAGAGAGGGAGGTGGGAGGAGAGGGAGGTGGAGGGAGAGAGGTTGTGTCAGTGCTGTTTTGGGCTGTGTGTGTGTTTATCAAGGTAGCTAGGGGTGTGTTGTGTGTGTTCAGTTGTCAGCCCTAGTGTCATGCGTGCCCTGGCCCTGTAATGTCGAGGGCAGCCACTGTCATTTGTCTCAGGACTGCTGAAGTGGAGGAGTCACACAGGCGTACAGCCTGAACACTGAGGCTCAGCAGTGGCTGAGATGCCATCTATTAGCCTTGTATTCTGCCACAATAGTCTTACCATTTTATTTGTGGTTTGATCAGTTATGTTTCTGTTTGGTTTTGATAATCTGTGGAGTTTTTGGTTGGATTAGTCCTCTTCTGTAGCTCATCAGTTTAGTCTAGGTGTTCTCTTTGTGTTCTGCCCAAGAAAACTTCTATTCCTATCGCAATAAACAACTGTTTCTACATGTGTATGTGTGTGTGTGTTTGGCCTACTTGTGTGAGTGACAGTGGCACCCATTCCGTATGTAAAAATGGTGATATAGAGCTTTGCAAAGTTGTTGTTTCCAGGATCACCAGTAAAGCATATCATATGACTGGGAGTGTTATCCACCAACACACACACAGAGAGAGAGAGGCTCATTGTGATGTGAGTGGACCTTCTTAAACACATTGTCATATAGAACGGTAGGGATGGACTGGGATGTAAATGCAGTGACAGTCTAGTGTCATGCCTGACTGACGCCGCGTGTGGATTGTATTAATCTAAGTGACTGATTCTCCAGCATGCGACCGCTACCCTGTCCCTAACTCCTCAGGAACAGACAGCCTCTGTCGAGTTATCGCTATTTGTAAGTCCTTCCACTGCACTGGGATGACAATAGGGATTAGTGCCAAGGTTCTTTAAACTGTTTTTTTGGGGGGAGAGGGGGAAAGCTTTCTTATCAGCGGCTACAGGATGCTGCTGCAACCACTTTTCCTTGACTGTCAATTAAAGAAGGGATCATTCACTTCAAGGGTATAAATGTTCTAACACTGGTATTAGGATGGGAAGCTAAGTCTCTGACAGATGTTCTAACTTTAATTCTCTGCTTGTTTTTGTGTCCTTTAATTAATTTATGTATCGTTCTATTCAGAGGTTTTCTATTTTTTTCTATTTGTGGTAATCTCCGTTGCCATGGTAGTTGCAAAGACGGATTCCGGCTTGTCACTCTGCAGTGTTCTTAGGAGGTTCAATCGGCTAATGTATTCAATATCAACATAAATGAAAAGTAAACAGTATCTAATGGAGCGTGTGTTCCTATACCAACTCCACTGCCTGCTGTCTTCTCTTCTCTCATTCTGGAGGGGAGGAGGGGAGGTGTCTGTCTCTGATTTGGTGCTTTTAAAGAAAAAGACCCACTATTGAAAGTGTTTGCAGAAACCAAAAAGGGGTGCAGCTTGTAGGCAAACAACAGAAACTAGTTTACTACTAGAGTGTTTAGCTGGAGTAGTTGTTCTAGTGATCAGCTGTGTTAGTGTGTATAGTGCTGACGGTGGTGAAGAGAAGTGAAGTCCCTGTGTTGTATAGCAGAGACCTGGAGCTGTCTGTCACCAGGGGACTCCTCACTATGGGCAGCCGGAGAGAGATGGAGAATGCTGCTAATGGGCAAACTCTCCTCCGTCTCCCCCCTCTCCCTCTGACAGCTCCTTCCTTTTGTTCTCCCTGCTCCTTCCCTCTGTCCCCCCCCCCCTCCTCTCGCTCTCTGCCGGGGATTTGTGACAAGTTTTAGCAGACTGATCAAACGCGGCGGTGACACCTGATTAGGATATAGAGCATGTTTACAGTAGCGCGTGCCGAGCGAGGACCCCCAGACAACAAGGGAGACTGACTTCAACCCTAACTAATTAAATCTCCACCTGGGATCCCATCTGTGACAGCCAGCGATGTAGCCATGCCTCCACTGACTGACTGGAGACTCATGGTTGTTGTATTTATTCATGTCATTCCATACTTCACTGTGACATTTATGGAGACGGACTGCACTGAATTCTATGTGTGTGTGTGTGTGTGTGTGTGTGTGTGTGTGTGTGTGTGTGTGTGTGTGTGTGTGTGTGTGTGTGTGTGTGTGTGTGTGTGTGTGTGTGTGTGTGATGTGCTGGTTTATGTGCTGGTTTATGTCACCATCATAGTGGTTTTGGTGATGACTCTAGCAGTTTCTCCTACATCTCTAGGTGGCAGTGTTGAGCAGTGGTTAGAGAGGTGGACGTCTGTCTGACCTCACACTAGATAGAACAAAACTCTGGTTGTGTCCCAAATGGCACCCTATAGTGCACTACTTTCGACCAGGGACCACAGAGCTCTGGTCAGAGGTAGTGCACTACTTAGGAAGTCGGGGGTTCCGTTTGGTGTGTTGTTTTGGTGGGTAAGAGTAAATATACTGAACTCTGTTCCCTGGCTATTTCACTTTAGTGATTAGTGGTTGGAATGGGTGTTATCTTTTGTAAGTTACTTTAGTCAGACCCTGTTTAGGGATTGCTGAGTATATTGTGAACACATTGCAAAAAAATTAAAGTGTGTGTGTGTCTAAATCAGTGTTAGTGTAAAGGCCATATCCAGATGGTGATTGGTACATCAGTCACCTAGTAGCAGCAGAGACGGGCCTGTAATTTGTGGCTTTCTCTCCTCTCTCTGCCCCAACCTCTCTCTCCCACCCCTCTCTCTCCCCCACCCACTTGGACCTGACTGGACTGCTGGTCATGCTGTATTACATAGGTTAGATGAAGTAATTATTTCTAGGCCAGTGACTACAAGCCAGATTAATAGTTTTTGAAGCGGCCATAATGGAGGTCTGACCCTGGGGGACATCAGCATTATTTCAGGCTCACCTCCACTCTCACCTCCACTCTCATCTCTCTCACCTCTGGGCACGGGGAGGGCTGTGATTTCTAGCTCCACTAATGATAGGAGGGGATGGCCCATAGCTACTAAACACAGTCATAGACACATCTGTTTCTCCATCACAACAAACACAGCGTAGCAGCCAGGACCAACAGCAGGGCTAGAAAAAATGACCATACTACTGGAGATTGAATTAGAGAGAGATCGAGAGAGATGGAGAGAGCGAGAGAGATGGAGAGAGCGAGAGAGATGGAGAGAGCGAGAGAGATGGAGAGAGCGAGAGAGATGGAGAGAGCGAGAGCTAATGGAGAGAGAGGGCTAGAGAGGTAGATGGAGAGCGACAGAGAGGTAGATAGAGAGGTGGAGAGAGCGAGAGAGGTGGAGAGAGCGAGAGAGAGAGGTGGAGGTGGAGAGAGCGAGAGAGATGGAGAGAGCGAGACAGATGGAGAGAGCGAGACAGATGGAGAGAGCGAGACAGATGGAGAGAGCGAGAGAGATGGAGAGAGCGAGACAGATGGAGAGAGCGAGACAGATGGAGAGAGAGGGCTAGAGAGGTAGATGGAGAGCGAGAGAGAGGTAGATGGAGAGCGAGGTAGATAGAGAGGTGGAGAGCTAGAGAGCGAAAGAGAGAGATGGATAGGTAGATGGAGAGAGAGATGGAGAGAGCACACTCTGGACAAGTATTGGTTTTGGAGAGAGTACAGGTCAGTAACACCATATGATGTCAACTATATACAGTAAATACGTCCCACATCATCATTTTACACAATTATCGTCCACGTCAACATCCATGGCTCCCTTGATGTTGACGTGATTGTAACCTTTGGATAACCTGAAATCATAACAGTTGGATAAAGTTATTTTTTATTTGGCAAATTGACTTGCACGTTCTTGCAAAGTAGGTTAGTGGTATTGGGTCCCTAGTCAAATTTTTGGCATTGGTGGCAGTAGATCTTTCTTAGCGTTGACCATGTTGGACTGGTGCCATAGGTAGCTAGGCCTGTGACAGGGCTGTCTCAGTCCAGATGGGTCCTCCTCTCTGGGCTGTTTTCTGGGGCAGACCCCCTCTCCTCTGGAGCCTGGAGGACCGTCACTTGACTGGATGAGCCACATAGTTTTCACTAGGTGGCACTTGGACATCACCATATGGGATGCTCGCTCGCCTCCCTCCCTCCCTCCCTCCCCTCTGTGCTAAGTACACTTCAGATGTGAAGAGTGTTTTATTTGGATTGCAGGAGGCCAGTGTGTAATGTATTCACCTCCATCTCTGCCAGATGTTAAATGCCCCAGAACATGATCTCCTCAGGCTCCGCCCTGTTAACCTCTCTGATTGGCTCTAATAATTAGCAGGAGTGTGAACAGTAACCACGGCGATATCCCCCTCTTCCCTCAGACCATTGTGGGTGGAGGTGGTGGGGGAAGTTGGGAACAGCCAACATCTTCTAGTATGTGACCGAGTCCCATTTTACTTTCTATCTCAGGCTAGGCTAAATGAGTTGGGTCTGACCCACACTGGCACGAGCTCATCAGCACCAACCATGCCCCTGGAGCTCGTCAGCACCAACCATGCCCCTGGAGCTCGTCAGCACCAACCATGCCCCTGGAGCTCGTCAGCACCAACCATGCCCCTGAAGCTCGTCAGCACCAACCATGCCCCTGGAGCTCGTCAGCACCAACCATGCCCCTGGAGCTCGTCAGCACCAACCATGCCCCTGGAGCTCGTCAGCACCAACCATGCCCCTGGAGCTCGTCAGCACCAACCATTCCCCTGTAGCTCGTCAGCACCAACCATGCCCCTGGAGCTCGTCAGCACCAACCATGCCCCTGGAGCTCGTCAGCACCAACCATTCCCCTGGAGCTCGTCAGCACCAACCATGCCCCTGGAGCTCGTCAGCACCAACCATTCCCCTGGAGCTCGTCAGCACCAACCATTCCCCTGGAGCTCGTCAGCACCAACCATTCCCCCGGAGCTCGTCAGCACCAACCATTCCCCCGGAGCTCGTCAGCACCAACCATGCCCCTGGAGCTCGTCAGCACCAACCATGCCCCTGGAGCTCGTCAGCACCAACCATTCCCCTGGAGCTCGTCAGCACCAACCATGCCCCTGGAGCTCGTCAGCACCAACCATGCCCCTGGAGCTCGTCAGCACCAACCATGCCCCTGGAGCTCGTCAGCACCAACCATGCCCCTGGAGCTCGTCAGCACCAACCATGCCCCTGGATCAGCACCAACCATGCCCCTGGTCAGCACCAACCATGCCCCTGGAGCTCATCAGCACCAACCATTCCCCTGGAGCTCATCAGCACCAACCATTCACCTGGAGCTCATCAGCACCAACCATTCCCCTGGAGCTCATCAGTACCAACCATTCACCTGGAGCTCATCAGTACCAACCATTCACCTGGAGCTCGTCAGCACCAACCATTCACCTGGACCTCATCAGCACCAACCATTCCCCTGGAGCTCGTCAGCACCAACCATTCACCTGGAGCTTGTCAGCACCAACCATTACCCTGGAGCTCATCAGTACCAACCATTCACCTGGAGCTCATCAGTACCAACCATTCACCTGGAGCTCACCAGTACCAACCATTCCCCTGGAGCTTACCAGCACCAACCATGCCCCTGAAGCTCGTCAGCACCAACCATGCCCTTGGAGCTCGTCAGCACCAACCATGCCCCTGGAGCTCGTCAGCACCAACCATGCCCCTGGAGCTCGTCAGCACCAACCATTCACCTGGAGCTCATCAGCACCAACCATTCCCCTGGAGCTCATCAGCACCAACCATTCCCCTGGAGCTCATCAGCACCAACCATTCCCCTGGAGCTCATCAGCACCAACCATTCCCCTGGAGCTCATCAGTACCAACCATTCACCTGGAGCTCATCAGCACCAACCATTCACCTGGAGCTCACCAGTACCAACCATTCACCTGGAGCTCATCAGCACCAACCATTCCCCTGGAGCTCATCAGTACCAACCATTCACCTGGAGCTCATCAGCACCAACCATTCACCTGGAGCTCATCAGCACCAACCATTCACCTGGAGCTCATCAGCACCAACCATTCACCTGGAGCTCATCAGTACCAACCATTCCCCTGGAGCTCATCAGTACCAACCATTCCCCTGGAGCTCATCAGCACCAACCATTCCCCTGGAGCTCATCAGTACCAACCATTCCCCTGGAGCTCATCAGCACCAACCATTCCCCTGGAGCTCATCAGTACCAACCATTCCCCTGGAGCTCATCAGTACCAACCATTCCCCTGGAGCTCATCAGTACCAACCATTCCCCTGGAGCTCATCAGTACCAACCATTCCCCTGGAGCTCATCAGTACCAACCATTCCCCTGGAGCTCATCAGTACCAACCATTCCCCTGGAGCTCATCAGCACCAACCATTCCCCTGGAGCTCACCAGTACCAACCATTCCCCTGGAGCTCACCAGTACCAACCATTCCCCTGGAGCTCATCAGTACCAACCATTCCCCTGGAGCTCACCAGTACCAACCATTCCCCTGGAGCTCATCAGTACCAACCATTCCCCTGGAGCTCACCAGTACCAACCATTCCCCTGGAGCTCATCAGTACCAACCATTCACCTGGAGCTCATCAGTACCAACCATTCCCCTGGAGCTCATCAGTACCAACCATTCACCTGGAGCTCATCAGTACCAACCATTCCCCTGGAGCTCATCAGTACCAACCATTCCCCTGGAGCTCACCAGTACCAACCATTCCCCTGGAGCTCACCAGTACCAACCATTCCCCTGGAGCTCATCAGTACCAACCATTCACCTGGAGCTCATCAGTACCAACCATTCCCCTGGAGCTCATCGGTACCAACCATTCACCTGGAGCTCATCGGTACCAACCATTCCCCTGGAGCTCATCAGTACCAACCATTCCCCTGGAGCTCACCAGTACCAACCATTCCCCTGGAGCTCATCAGTACCAACCATTCCCCTGGAGCTCACCAGTACCAACCATTCCCCTGGAGCTCACCAGTACCAACCATTCCCCTGGAGCTCACCAGTACCAACCATTCCCCTGGAGCTCATCAGTACCAACCATTCCCCTGGAGCTCACCAGTACCAACCATTCCCCTGGAGCTCATCAGTAATATTCAGTACCACCACCACTGCTTTCTTTTCTACTGGCTTCATATTAACCCTCCAGAACACTTAAAGCCATGCATGCAGTAGGCTGTCCCCCCAGGGGTTGGAAACGTCCGGTCTGTTAATCTGTCACCATCCAGGCTACTAGGAAGAGTGTAAAGAGGATTAAGACGTTCAATTCCTGGTAGAATATTATCCTTGGTTCACAATGAGTGAAGGAAGGAAAATAAATAAACAGTGAATAGGAATGGATGGGATGCCTTCTGCTCCTGTATATTTTAGGATTTGTCTAATGCCATTGTAGACTATTTATCTTGTGGTGGATTCCAGGAAGACAGTCAAAAACCATGTAAACATTCCCAAATAATATCTGTCTGGTAATTCAATAGCAATCTGAGTCTTAATTGTAAAGTTGAGACACATAGGTTAGATTTGTTTTGTTGTAGTGATTCAGTAACAACACTCAATCACTTCCTAAGAAGTGTTCTTGTCTGTCCCTTTAGTCTTAGATATTAGTAACATACTGTTCCAGTACATAGTGGTTAGTAAAATAAATAAAAAGGAAACATGCTTGTTTTTCACTAAATGGATTCTAGCTAATACAATGCCATTTCAGATGTCACAATCAGCCCTGGTTTACCCTGATTTAGCCCTAGTCTCCATCTGTATCCCCAGTGAAGCTGCAGACAGGCAGCAGATCATCTAGACTAGATCCTTAAGGACAGGGAAGGGGACTAGCTGCCATCTGAAGGGGTTGATCAGCTTGTGCTGTTAACACTGTGGATGGAACACAGAGCTGGCTCTTTACTCTGTCGTACACTGGTTTCTGGATTAGCAACACAAGCCACTTCCACTGTGATCAGTCACTCACACACACAGACACTCGGAATGACTGAAATCCTCTCAACATCACCCATCTGTTTCACTCACTGTATCAGAATTAGGACAATTATTGACAGCGAGCTAGAATAAGTAGTCTTGCTATTTGCTCTATTATGGTTTAGATATTGTCCATAATAAAGCTATGAAAACATTGTATTCTCTTAACTGTAGGAGAGTGTTCAGGTAGCTTAGTGACCAATTCCCTGAGCAGGCCCATGCCCTGTGGCTGACTTCTGTTGACCTGTGTCCTGTTAAGGAGCTACATTGTGTGACCAGTGGGCCACGCTGCTACCTTCCACAGCAGAGATGTTTCTCTAACTGTTATTGAACTGTTTATTGTCAGAGATCTCCAGTCTCTGTCTCTGTCTGAGAACAAAACATCCAATTCAGGTGTGACCAGACCAGACCGACCGTCCGTCCTCCAGGAGGAGGGAGCAGGAGGCTGAGTCTTGGCTGGCTGTGCCCCAGCAGCGGGACACCCTCTGGGGCAGAGTATTTAACGCTCCACCTGCTTATCCATCATGTCCTCCAGGCGCGTCAGCGGACACAGGGGAGGGGGCAGAGGGGCGGCAGACCCCAGCCTCAGCCTCCGGTATCCTGGCTCGGGTCTGTCCTTGACATGGCCCGTGGGACAGGCCTGGAGGACACCTTGGCCCTGCTTCTAGCCCTCAGTCTCCCCCGGGCCGCCTGCACTTTACAGAGCCATATTGATTTTGTGGCGGGGCAGAGAAGTGTGGCTGGCTAGCTAGAGAGCGAGAGAAAGAAAGAGAGGGAGAGAGACAGAGGGAGGAATGATGACAGAGAGAGAGAGACATCTCTAAAGCACTGACTTCTCCTTGACTGCACCTCAGGACGCGACCAGGCTGTCAGAACAACTTGATGGCCCCAGCGCACCCTGCTGAAAACTGCTAATCACGGTCTTTCAATCAATGCTCTCCTTCCCCTCCCTTCGTCCCTCATCCCCCCCCTCGTTCCCTCACCTCTCCCCCAACAAACTGGCCTGTGTCTGAATCCGAATACCTAGGGAATGTGTGTCAGTGTTAAAATGGTCCATTCTGCCTGGAAAACAGCTGACCTCATGAAACCATGTTGTCATTTGTAGGTGAAAACTAAAAAGCTTTCTCTATCGACATAATCGTAATGGAAGTGTTATGGCCTGCCCACAAAATAACAATTAAAGCCAAAGTGGCGAACACCCTTTACTTTTCTGCTTATGTAAGGTAGGGCATACCTCTTAAATATCTGCTCTGCTCTCCTCTCGCTCTCCTCACTCGCTCTCCTCTCCAGATTTGACACCTTGGGTAAAGGTCATGGAAACATCTTTTTCTCCTTCTAGGTGTAGATGAGTGTGAAATAGATGTTGACACCATGGACACATTGAAAAGCACTTAAATGGACAGGCCTTGTATGTGCCAAGATGTCAGTGTCTAGGCTTACCCCAGGTGTATGTGTAAATACTTTGGGGTGATTCATCTTTTTCTCTTTCTTTCTCTCTTTTGCTTTCTCCTAACGCCTGACAGGGTTACACCTGCCCGTGGCTGTGTCACGGATTGGGTTTAACACTGTGAGAGAGAGACAGAGAGAACACAGAGGGCTAATTGAATGGCTGTTTAAACTACTTGACTGTCTTCCATAAAGTGATTGTCATTGTGGGTGTGTATATATTTCTGAATATCAACCAGTATGATTGTCTATAGTACTATGTGCTTTGTGTGTGTGTGTGGGCCTATAGTCTGTTTGTGTGTGTGTGTTTAAATAATGATCCTTGGTGATCACCCTGCCTGCGGTGCTGGTAATGTTATTAGATCCATGTTCTAAACAGGGTGTGAAAGGTCTACCCGGGCCCAGCTCCATGCAGCATCATTTAAATGACTTGGCCCCGGTGTGTTCAGATAGATGGATGGACACATTTTAATATGAATGATTCCACCCCCTCTCTGACCTGCCGCTAAGTGAAGTGAACAATGTCCCCCTTCAGCCCCAAACAATAATTAGTGAGGAGAGTGTCAACGAGGGCTAGTTGGCCATTTTTCATCATCTACCTGAATGGATCTCTACTGAAAATATCTACTCAGTGTGCGTGTGTGTGTCTGCCTCAGTGTGTGTGTGTGTGTGTCTCTGCCTCAGTGTGTGTGTGTGTGTGTGTGTGTGTGTGTGTGTGTGTGTGTGTGTGTGTGTGTGTGTGTGTGTGTGTGTGTGTGTGTGTGTGTGTGTGTGTGTGTGTGTGTGTGTGTGTGTGTGTGTGTGTGTGTGTGTGTGTGTGTGTGTGTGTGTGTGTGTGTGTGTGTGTGTGTGTGTGTGTGTGTGTGTGTTAGAGATAGAGACTACTGAGTTGAGCTGCTGAGGAGGACACAGATGAAGAGACATGTTGGTGATCAGCTTTTCCTCTTGGGCAGGAGGAGCATCGAGGCTCATCATGTTCTACTGGAGCTGTGTACTATTGCAATACCTTTTGACATATTCAATAGAAAAACTATATTTGACACCTACTATTTAGTACATGAGCAGTGACCACCTGATCTGATCAGGATGTAACCAGCTAGTCCTCCAACCAGACAGATGAATATGCATCCCCACCTCCTGGTCCAGTGTGTGGGTGTGGGGTTACACATTATTACTGCCCTGTGTGGCCTGGTTCTCAGGTCACTCTACAGATGTTTCAATCAGTTAACCATTTATTACACTGTTCAGTCACTTATCTCTTACCTCCCATCCATAACCATTACAGTGATTGCTGACCAGTGTGTGGGGTTCTGAGAATGCATTATGCCACGGTTTGTCGGAAACAAAATGTCAAAAGGCAGTTAAAGTTTTGCTTTTCTTTGAATGGATAGTGCTTATTATGTCCTGGGGCCTAAATGTCAGTTAAAACAACCATGTAGCCTAGGGGGGAGGGAGGGACAGTGTCAGTGTTCAAGGAAGTGTGTGTGATGGATTGTGTGTGTGTGTGATGGCACCTAGGTGATGTGTGATCTCACTGTGGTTCGAAGCAGTCAGAGACATGCCCTGTGTATGAGGTAGCTACGTGCTGTTTGTCACCGATGCGGAGGGAGCCCAGGTGCCTGGGGGGGTGGAGGTCCATGGGGCTGGGGGTGGAAGTCCATGGGGCTGGGGCATGGAGGACCTGGGGGTGCAAGTCCAGGGAGCTGGGGGGTGGAAGTCCAGGGAGCTGGGGGTGGAAGTCCAGGGAGCTGGGGGAGGAGGTCCATGGGGCTGGGGAGGTCCAGGGGGCTGGGCGTTGAGGACCTTAGGGGTGGAGGTCCAGGGGCTGGGGGAGGAGTTCCAGGGGGCTGGGGCATGGAGGACCTGGGGGTGGAAGTCCAGGGAGCTGGGGGTGGAAGTCCAGGGAGCTGGGGGGAGGAGGTCCATGGGGCTGGGGAGGTCCAGGGGGCTGGGGCGTTGAGGACCTTAGGGGTGGAGGTCCAGGGGCTGGGGGGAGGAGTTCCAGGGGGCTGGGGCATGGAGGGCCTGGGGGTGGAAGTCCAGGGAGCTGGGGGTGGAAGTCCAGGGAGCTGGGGGAGGAGGTCCATGGGGCTGGGGAGGTCCAGGGGGCTGGGGCGTTGAGGACCTTAGGGGTGGAGGTCCAGGGGGCTGGGGGGAGGAGTTCCAGGGGGCTGGGGCATGGAGGGCCTGGGGGGTGGAGGTCCAGGGGCTGGGGGGAGGAGTTGCTGGGGCATGGAGGGCCTGGGGGGAGTAGGTCCAGGGAGCTGGGGGAGGGGAGGGCCTGGGGGTGGAGGGCCTGGGGGCTGGGGGAGGAGGTCCAGGGGTCTGGGGCATGGAGGGCCTGGGGGTGGAGGTCAGGGGGCTGGGGAATGGAGGGCCTGGGGGTGGAGGTCCAGGGGGCTGGGGCATGGAGGGCCTGGGGGGTGGGGCAGGGGTTGGGGCATGGAGGGCCTGGGGGGTGGAGGTCCAGGGGGCTGGGGGGGTGACTACCCGCTCCTTACTCCTCACAGCAGGCTTGTTGACTCAGGTGTGAACCTCATCCGTTTGGTCTCTCTCTTCACCCCTCCCCTCCCCCGGTCGACGTGGGCACTCCCTGGCCTTCCTGCCATCCTCCTTGCCACTGGCCGCCCCACACCCACTCCCCACATTCTGCGATGGGGTGCCAAATGAAAATGGGGCGGAAGCGCATTTGATGTCTTTGCCTGTCTCCCTGTTTGAGGCCGATGTTCTACAGGAGACTTGGCAAAATACCTGATTCACCGTCACTTTTGCAGGAGGAGACCATTTTCTGAAATCGTTTCACCAATTGTTTGCTTCCTAAACAAAGCGCTCTATTAGGCAGCTAACTCTCAATGCGTCATCGTGGGGATGAGAGGGGGCTGGGGTTGGCTGTCAAGGTTTAAACTCCCCAGGGCTCTCAGTAGAACGCCATCTACTGGTTGGAGGTCTGGTTCCACCTACACCCCGACTTTGGTTCTGATTGTTACAGCATAGCAACCCGAGTCAAAACTAGTCCATTGGGACCCAGGGTTCCTCAGGGTTATGCTGGACCCATGGGGGTAGTCCTCAGACAAACCACCCTCTCAGAGGAAACGAGCTCTTCTCCACTGCCACCAGCAATTTTAACATAGACATGTTATTTTCTTAGTTATTTTGAGCCATAATGATCTAAGCACTGGACATGAATCTACTCACTAAAGTGTCAAAAATGTCAAAAATCAAAAATACCAGCCTTTTGATTTCCCTCTCATGTCCACATCTGAGAGAACAGACCCCCTATTTATGTGATAAACAGTCTGGCCAAGGGGATTTTAATCCCGTCAACAGAGACAGATTAGGAGCAGCATCAGATATATCACTCAGAACAGACGACTGGTTACAGTAAATCATCCATGTCATTGTTTTTATGGGATTGGTAATCTGGTTTCTTATGCTGGGTGGAAAAGCAGCGTCTCTAACTGACAGAGAGCCTTCTCTGATATACAGGGAGATGAGAGGAGAGAAGGAGAGAGGAGAGGAGATGAGGAGAGACAAGAGAAGAGAGGAGGAAATGAGAGCCCATCTGCTACAGAGGGCTAGGGTTGTCTTTTTTCTTGTGGAATTTCTGAGTGGCTTGATGTATTCGACATGTGCATGACAGCCTGGTTGTGTGCGATTGGAGCTGAGGAAGTGTGCTATCCAGCCCAGTTGTGTGTGTGTGTGTGTGTGTGTGTGTGTGTGTGTGTGTGTGTGTGTGTGTGTGTGTGTGTGTGTGTGTGTGTGTGTGTGTGTGTGTGTGTGTGTGTGTGTGTGTGTGTGTGTGTGTGTGTACATGTGTGTGTGTGTGTGTGTGTGTGTGTGTGTGTGTGTATGTGCTCTAAGGTAAAGTTGGCAACGGCCTACCAATCAGACTTGTACACACATACATACAGGAACAACACACGCTGGTTACACACACAGGAAACACACCACACTGCCCCCTTACTCATGCTCACACATCACACAGAAACACTCCCACACTGGACACACACACAGAAACACACACACACAGGTTTAATATCCTGAAGCTTCTGCAGGAATTTGACACCAATGAATGTGTGTCAGTTTGTTAGTTTTCCTCCTCTGCTCTTCTTCTTGGCCCTTTGAACACAGACTGGCCATGAATAGTGTATGTTGTTTTGTGTTGTAGATTCACTCTGTCTGTGGACCAGTTTTCCACTCCTTTTGTTTGTTCCACTCTAAATAGAATAAGTTAGAGTGCCGGCCTGTCTGGAAGCCCATTGTGCATCCTGATTGTGTTGATGTTGGTGGTGTTGTTGTTTGTGTTGTTGTTCATGTTTTTGATGGTGGTGATGTTGTTGGTGTTATTGGTGGTGTTTGGTGGTGGTGGTTTTGGTGTAGTTGGTGGTGGTGTTGTTGGCAGTGGTGGTGTTGTTGGTGTTTGATGGTGTAGTTGATGTTGGTGTTGGTGGTGTTGTAGTTGATGGTGGGGGTGGTGTTGGTGTTGTAGTTGATGGTGTTGGTGTTGTTTAGTCTGCAGATAAAGCTGTAGCCCCCTGAAGGGAAATCTACTAACAACATAAAGCTAATAGGTTCTCTGTCTCCGTCTCCCATACTGACATTTCACCTTTTCCTCTGTATTCATGCACATACCTTTTCTGTTTGTCCACTTTTTGATCCAGCCCTCTTTTGAGTCATTCAGGACACAACCTTTTTAAGCGTACACTTTAATGTTCTTAACAGGACATTTTATTTCACTCTAAAAGTCAGGACATATTTTGGCGGTCGGGACTCTCGCATTCCCCCGCGTCCCGCATGAGGTCTCTGGCATTATTAGGCTGGCAGAAATGTGAAACGCATGTAGTAAATGTCTGGGGATATATACGAGGCCTGCTGTCCTTAAACCTCACAGCCTTCACTCTGCTCTGAGCTTGTTCACTGCTGATGCGGGGAAGCTGTGCGGCAAGGGGTGGGGCGAAGTGCTCACATCGATGTCCACAGCACATTTAAAGGTTTAAAGGCAGGAGCGGGTCACTGACATGGCTCTCTCGCCCGCCGGCTCTCAGCCAGCCAGTGGCTGACAGGGGTGTGGGGGGTGGGGTGTGGGGTGTGTGCACCTGTGGGGCTGTGGGGAGAGAATAAAGGACGGAGGGACGCAGACGGGAGAGATGGATGGAGGGGAGGGGAGGGTTCGGCACTTGTGAAATTTATTTGGGTATCGCAGTTTTACGCTGGTTGCCATTGGATTTACAGGTCGGAATGGAATGTGAGCCAATGAAAGGGCTTTGATCCTTCTACCAGGTTGGGTCTTTATAGGAGGGAGCCAGTACGCAGAACGCAGCAGGGCATTCTTTATAAGGTTGTGAGGAACCCCACTGCAGAACCCAGAAATTATAAAAATGTGAGACGACAATGAAGCTAGGGGACTATGGGATATCATCTGGGGAGGTTGAATTAAATGTGATGCTGATGCTTCACAGTCTCAGTTTAAATGTAGGCTAATGCATTCGTCAACTCCCAAAACCCTGGATTAAGCTCTTCTCTTCTATCGTACATGTCATTACCTGTAAATGCATCATGATGTGTGCATCTTTGCTGACCTTTGTGTACTGACCTGTGTCTGGTCTCCTCTTCTCCAGAGGCGCAGGCTGCTGCAGGAGCTAGGAGACCAGCGCATCCCCTACCTCGGGCCCTCAGACCATGGCTTCCAACAGCTGGTGAGTCACAGTCAGGCTGGTCCAGAGTTCAGACCACTGTTGACCTTCTGTCATCCCACTGCCATTGGTACTAGTCCATACCAAAGCCTTCTGTCATCCCACTGCCATTGGTACTAGTCCATACCAAAGCCTTCTGTCATCCCACTGCCATTGGTACTAGGCCATACCAAAGCCTTCTGTCATCCCACTGCCATTGGTACTAGTCCATACCAAAGCCTTCTGTCATCCCACTGCCATTGGTACTAGTCCATACCAAAGCCTTCTGTCATCCCACTGCCATCGGTACTAGTCCATACCAAAGCCCTCTGTCATCCCACTGCCATTGGTACTAGTCCATACCAAAGCCTTCTGTCATCCCACTGCCATTGGTACTAGTCCATACCAAAGCGTTCTGTCATCCCAATGCCATTGGTACTAGTCCAGACCTTCTGTCATCCCAATGCCATTGGTACTAGTCCAGACCTTTTGTCATCCCACTGCCATTGGTACTAGTCCAGACCTTCTGCCATTGGTACTAGTCCAGACCTTCTGCCATCCCACTGCCATTGGTACTAGTCCAGACCTTCTGTCATCCCACTGCCATTGGTACTAATCCAGACCTTCTGTCATCCCACTGCCATTGGTACTAGTCCAGACCTTCTGTCATCCCACTGCCATTGGTACTAGTCCAGACCTTCTGTCATCCCACTGCCATTGGTACTAGTCCAGACCTTCTGCCATTGGTACTAGTCCAGACCTTCTGTCATCCCACTGCCATTGGTACTAGTCCAGGCCTTCTGTCATCCCACTGCCATTGGTACTAGTCCAGACCTTCTGTCATCCCACTGCCATTGGTACTAGTCCAGACCTTCTGTCATCCCACTGCCATTGGTACTAGTCCAGACCTTCTGTCATCCCACTGCCATTGGTACTAGTCCAGACCTTCTGTCATCCCACTGCCATTGGTACTAGTCCAGACCTTCTGTCATCCCACTGCCATTGGTACTAGTCCAGACCTTCTGCCATTGGTACTAGTCCAGACCTTCTGCCATTGGTACTAGTCCAGACCTTCTGTCATCCCACTGCCATTGGTACTAGTCCAGACCTTCTGTCATCCCACTGCCATTGGTACTAGTCCAGACCTTCTGTCATCCCACTGCCATTGGTACTAGTCCAGACCTTCTGTCATCCCACTGCCATTGGTACTAGTCCAGACCTTCTGTCATCCCACTGCCATTGGTACTAGTCCAGACCTTCTGCCATTGGTACTAGTCCATACCAAAGCCTTCTGTCTATCCCACTGGAGACAGAGGACTCAGCACTTGGAAAGATACTTAGCTCATAGGCAGAACCATAGAATTAGAATAACATGGCTAGTTATACAATATTTATGTTGGCTGTTTGGTCTGTGTACTTGTTCTCCATCAATTGTTTCTGGAGACAGAGATCACTTTACTCATAGCAATCAGAACAACAGCTAATTGATCTGTGTTTGTCTGTGTTCCAGTGGGAGACTAGTTACTCTGGCCTGGCTCTGCGGCGGTCCTGCTCCCTGCCTGAGGAGCTCCATGGTCGGGTGGAGGCTGCTCTGTTCACCCTGCGGCGGAGGGGCTGTTTCCTGAGGGACCTGGTGAAGGTGAGGGACCGAGACGTCTTCACCGCCGTGTCCCGGGTGCTGCTGGGTCAGCCAGGAACCACCTACCGCTATCTGGACACGCGGCTCTTCACCATCCCCTGGCACATAGACGAGCAGAGAGGGACCTGCTGCGACCCAGACCTCAGCGCCGCCTGCAAAGCACTCTGGGAGCTCAACTGCTTCTTTTGCTCTGATGTCGGAGACAGGAAGGAGGGGGATGTTTTCAAGCAGTGCAGGAAAGAGTTGGTTGGTGCTATAGAGTCTAAACCCAGTGTAGAAGGAGACACAGAGTCTAAAGATAGTGAGGAGTCCAAACCCAGTGACGATGGAGGAGACTCGGAGTCCAAGCAGAGTGAGGAGGGAGAGACTGAGTCAAAGCACAGCGACGATTGGGACATAGAGTCAAAACACAGTGAAGAGGAAGGCTCATCGTCCAAACAGGATGCAGCATGGGAGTCAAGACACGGCGACGAGATGGGAGACATGAAGACTAAACAAACTGAATTGGGGAGTCCAACGGCATCAAAACAACACAGTGATGGAAAACATACAGGCTGGAAGCACAGGCCAGCTGGCAGCACAGAGACAGAGACCACAGACCTAGGCCCTCAGGAGAAGCCTGTGGCTGAGCTAAAACACAGTCTCTCTGGGTACCACATTGAAGATGAGGAGGATGAAGACCAGCAGAGTGGCCAGGGATGCTCTAACCTCAACCCTGCTAAGCCATCCTGTCCTGGCCCGACCCAGTTCAACGTCACCCTGCTCAACTACATGGACCCAGCAGTTATGAGCCAGCTGAAAGAAGAGCCATATTATGGGATGGGTAAGATGGCTGTGGGCTGGCACCATGATGAGAACCTGGTCAGCTTATCTCCTGTGGCCGTCTACAGCTACAGCTGTCATGACGACAAAGGTGAGGGTCAAAGGTCATACAGTATAGTTGTTGTATATCACTGTCAGTAGTGGTGGATCCCCGTCAAACTAGACCCAAACTTCCTCAAAAACACCCTTTAGACTCACTTGTTATCCCATTTTTATCACTCTACCCACAACCCCTTAGAAGTAGCTATTTTCTTCTCCACTGTGATGTGATTTTGAGCTACTATCTCTATCAGATGCAGGTAACAGCTAACGTTGTGTATATGGCCCTACAGCAGCACACTTCCAACAGCTATACAGCATTTATCTCAGACACGGCCTCCAGTGAGCCAGCCATCAGATCTATCAGCCTGATAGTGTCAGGGCATTATCAAATGTCATCACAGGCTGCCTCTGTTCTGTTCTGACAGGCTGGGATGCCTTATCTCTAGCAGGGCCAGGGGATGAGGGAAGATCATCAACACACACTCTCTGGGACACATTCAGGGGCTAAACACATGCTGAACGGCACACTACGAAACTCCAACAACTCGCCCAGCCTTATCGCTCAACGATCTGATTTCCTCCAGAAATGATCAATGTGTAATTATCTGATATGGAATAATGAGTGTCTGCTTTGATTACTGGTTCTAGACTGTACAGCAGTATTGAGGCAGTGTTTAGCCTAGATGTTCTATCATAGTGGGTCTCGGCCTGATTTTATAGGGCTGATATGAGTGTACCTTTTTTGAGGGAGTTCATTGCTATTGAATCAGTGATCGTCTAACAACATTCTGATTGATCGATCATGATCATATTTTAAAATCAAATAAAAAATCAAATGCACGATCCCCTTTTCACATGACAATACAGTGCACAACCCATATCTCAGCCGCCTTTGCAGCGGGCCAACATCATTTCATTGGGATTGGCTAAACAGAACCACCTGCTGTAGAGTAAAAGTCTGTGGAGATGATTTGTTCTGACCCTTGACCCCTGGGAACGCTGGCTTCAAACAGCACAGGACCGACCGGCCGGGGCTGTATTCTAGGTAGCCTGTTCTATCTGCAGCTGCGCCTTTCCTTTGTAGGCCAAACTGACCCCACAGCACCAGACTTCACAGGCAAACCTGACAAAGTTTAGCAGCACTGCTCGCTAACCCCGCTGTGCATTACTCAAGAAATGCTATGTTCACTTTGGGCCAGATCGTTCTGAATACTCCCAGAACCACAGAGATGGAATTGTTACCATGCGGAATGTTGTTTTTTTACGAGGGGGCCCATGTTTTTTTGACATTGTTCTCGGCTGCGCCGCAGTCAAAGCCCCTCTCTCTTTCTCAACTCAATAATTGAGCTGTTTTACATCCCAGTCTGGTACGTACAGTAACCAGTAACCTTCTATGCATGTTTATTTGCACGACACCTGTCTTTCTTTGACACGCTTACTTTTCATGTCAGGTCTGGGAGAAGTCTCGTATTTGTCTCTTTTTCCCAAGGCTCTGTCTGGTGTTTCAGAATGGTTTTATTTAGAGTCACCCAGCTGCTCTCATCCGGAGGTATCTGGCTTGGCGGCGGAGTGTTTTCCGTCTGGAAAGACCACAATGCTCTTTACTCCAGCTCCAACACCATTCCATCCTGCGTCCTTTAGGAGCAGTGTCATTAACAGCTCTCTCAGAAAGCGCTGCCTGGAAATGAAGTTACTATTTGTCCTCTGCTGAGCAAAGGAGAAGGTCTGATTTGCCTTGGGGCTGAGAGAGGCCGGGAAGACTTTAGTATTGATTTATGCTGAAGGGTGTGGACCTAACAGGGGCTGGGTAGATCTCGTTTTCTCACCATGCCTCGGATGGAGGACAGACGGGGAGAGGCTGGGTGAGAGGCTGGGTGAGAGGCTCGGTGAGAGGCTCGGAGACTGGCTATGGGAGGAGAATAGTCCCCACTACCCTGTCTGTCTGCTGCCCCTACACACACTAGCTACCTAACATCAAATATTTTTATTAAAAAGGCTGTCCTCTTGTACAGAAACTGTGATGAAGACACAAGTTGTACTGAGAGATAATGTAACAATGTGCCCTGTCTCCTATTGTATATTTGTTTCTGGTCTGACTGACCTAAGTGGTGGGATTGCTTGTGTTTAGCAGGTGTGAGCTCGGAGGAGGGTCCTGCAGAGAAGGGCTGCTGGAGGATTGGTCTAAAGGTGGCCTGGGACATCCACACCCCTGGACTGACCCTCCCACTGCAGTCCGGAGACTCCTACTACCTTAGAGGTACTAGAGAATGCACACCATTCCTTCTACATGACATCTCTAGTCTGTGTGAGATTTACACTTGATGTTCAAGTGTGTTTGGTTTACTGTGTCCCTACTGACCCATAGAAGCAGGATGCACTCCAGACTCTCGCTCTCTTTTTCTACCTCTGTTTTGCTCTCTTTTTCTCCCTTCTCCTTTTCTCCTTTTCTCTCTCTCTCTCTCTCTCTCTTTTATCTATCTCTCTATTTCTCGCTCTCTCATCATTGTGTTAGTCTGAACCCAACCCGACCAGAAGCCCTGTTCTGTTCTGTTCTGCATGTAGCTCGCACTCTGGCCTGCTTGTGTATCTGAAACCCTAAGGTTCCATGTAATTGCAATGCATTAGAGAGGTTAAGAAAACAAAATGTTATTTTGTGAAGTCCTGTGACCCGGTGCTGTGGCAGCGGTGCTGGTGGTGTCTCTATGGAGTGGAGAAGACAGGCAGCGGGCCATGAGGGTGTAAATCAGACCTTAATGCTGATGGCTACAGCAGATGCCTTCCCCTTTCATCTCTGCCTGCTGGGTCGAGCTGCTCTTAGCTTCTACAATACAGGACAAGGCTACACAGCTATTACTGGCTACCTCTAGCTTCACCATCACAGCAGCACACCATGTCCCTCACTGTGTATGGGTTAGGACCTCCAAGACATCATTGTGTGTATTTGTCTGGGATCGTTGGTGAAATATGACTGCATAGTTGTTTTGGACACATACGAACAGACACACACACACAAAGACACAGGCAAGAACATGCAGGAACAGACTCATATTCTACTTCAAAACATGTTGATTTGAGTAGAAACCATGAGTTGAAGTGACCTCTTGGGACATAACCCAGACAGGATGAGATTTGTCACTTTCAGTCCAGGCATGATAACAGAGTGATGGCCTGCTCTAGAAACACCATTGTAATTGGACCTGACTGAACTGGATCAATGGGGATTTATGTTCCAGTTTGGAAGATCCCAACAGGATCACTATGGTACTGTAGCAGCTCACACAGTCAGTCTGTCTCAGTCCTACACCTGGATCAGGTACACAGTACAGACACTAACTACTGTAATCAACCAAGACTACATTCAAGAAACTAGTCCACTCAGTGTTTCTTTGGATGTTATAGCATGCCTCGACAAGGGACAGAAATAAAAGCTACCTTTGTGATGCCTGTTGACTAGTGGCTTTCTGGTGTTTTTTTAATGTTTTATTATTATTTAAAACATTTTGTTGTAGTTTTTGCCCCTTTTTCTCCCCAATTTTGTGATATCCAATTGGTAGTTACAGTCTTGTCCCATCCATCGCTGCAACTCCCGTACGGACTCGGAGAGGCGAAGGTTGAGAGCTATGCGTCCCCCGAAACAGGACCCCGCCAAGCTGCACTGCTTCTTGACACACTGCTCGCTTAACCCGGAAGCCAGCCGGACCAATGTGTCGGAGGAAAGCTGGCGACCGAAGTCAGCATGCGTGCGCCCGGCCCGACACAAAGAGTCACTAGAGAGCAATGGGACAAGGACATCCCAGACGGCCAAACCATCCCCTAGGCTGGGCCAATTGTGCACTGCCTCATGGTCTCCCGGTCGCTGCTGGCTGCGACACAGCCCGGGATGGAACCTGGGTCTGTAGTGACGCCTCTAGACAGTTGCACCACTCGGGAGGCCCCTGGCTTTGTGGTGTTTTGATAAAGAACATGCCTGTGTACCATAATGAACACCATCATTCCTTTTAGGCACCGTTAGTCAGTGACTCAACCTCTGAACTGTTAATGTTGTGTGTGTAATATGTGTGGTTAAAAAAGAACAATGCAAGTCTGACACCGAGCCTGTTGGGTAATACGATTTCCAGCTCCCAACTCACGAGGGATCTGAGAAAGAGTTGACCCAATATATTTAAAAGCCTGCTGCTTCCTGGAAAAAGGAAGGGGACAAGTGGCAACAGTTGAGGGGGTAGAGAAAGAAAGATAAATATTTATTACAGATATCGAGTTTGTCCCCCCAGTGCCATCAGACTGTGGAGGACCAGATTGATGGAGATCATTTATTATTGGATATAAACTGTTTTAAAGACGGGAGTCATTCCCCCTAGAGACCTAATCCTTCACCATCTCATCAGAGGATAACACAGAACAGTGGGGGAACTTGTTTTGTTTGTCATGCTCTTTTTCAGTTCTTTCCCTCACGACCTCATAATAATATCTATCTTCCTAAATCACTTCACTGTTTGCCTTTCAAATCAAAGGCATTAGCCAGCCACACTGCTCAAGGCGGGGTGTAAATATGCACATGTGCAGTGAGTGACAGCTCTGTAATGGCTAAATTAATGATTTGTTGTGGAGCAAATAATAACAGAGCTGGGCGACATCTAAACACACAAACAAGCTTGTGGACTGACGGGACTGATACACTCGAAACAGCAGTTGGGATCGGATCAGGATCTCTGTTTATTGGATAAATGTTTGTTGATATGAGACCTGACAGTGTTTGTTGATATGAGACCTCCATCATGAGGGATTGAATGAGATCTGACAGTGTTTGTTAATATGAGACCTCCATCATGAGGAATGAGATCTGACAGTGTTTGTTGATATGAGACCTCCATCATGAGGGATGAATGAGATCTGACAGTGTTTGTTGATATGAGACCTCCATCATGAGGAATGAGATCTGACAGTGTTTGTTGATATGAGACCTCCATCATGAGGAATGAGATCTGACAGTGTTTGTTGATATGAGACCTCCATCATGAGGAATGAGATCTGACAGTGTTTGTTGATATGAGACCTCCATCATGAGGAATGAGATCTGACAGTGTTTGTTGATATGAGAACCTCCATCATCATGAGTGTTTGTTGATATGAGACCTCCATCATGAGATCTGACAGTGTTTGTTGATATGAGACCTCCATCATGAGGGAATGAATGAGATCTGACAGTGTTTGTTGATATGAGACCTCCATCATGAGGGATTGAATGAGATCTGACAGTGTTTGTTGATATGAGACCTCCATCATGAGGGAATGAATGAGATCTGACAGTGTTTGTTAATATGAGACCTACATCATGAGGAATGAGATCTGACAGTGTTTGTTGATATGAGACCTCCATCATGAGGAATGAGATCTGACAGTGTTTGTTGATATGAGACCTCCATCATGAGGGAATGAGATCTGACAGTGTTTGTTGATATGAGACCTCCATCATGAGGAATGAGATCTGACAGTGTTTGTTGATATGAGACCTCCATCATGAGGGAATGAATGAGATCTGACAGTGTTTGTTGATATGAGACCTCCATCATGAGGGAATGAATGAGATCTGACAGTGTTTGTTGATATGAGACCTCCATCATGAGGGAATGAATGAGATCTGACAGTGTTTGTTGATATGAGACCTCCATCATGAGGGAATGAGATCTGACAGTGTTTGTTGATATGAGACCTCCATCATGAATGAGACCTCCATCTGACAGTGTTTGTTGATATGAGACCTCCATCATGAATGAAGATCTGACAGTGTTTGTTGATATGAGACCTCCATCATGAGGGGAATGAGATCTGACAGTGTTTGTTGATATGAGACCTCCATCATGAATGGACAGTGTTTGTTGAATGAGATCTGACAGTGTTTGTTAATATGAGACCTCCATCATGAGGGAACCTCCATGAATGAGATCTGACAGTGTTTGTTGATATGAGACCTCCATCATGAGGAATGAATAAATGAGATCTGACAGTGTTTGTTGATATGAGACCTCCATCATGAGGGAATAAATGAGATCTGACAGTGTTTGTTGATATGAGACCTCCATCATGAGTGATTGACAGTGTTTGTTGATATGAGACCTCCATCATGAGGAATGAGATCTGACAGTGTTTGTTGATATGAGACCTCCATCATGAGGGAATGATAGTGTTTGTGTGAGACCTCCTATGAGACAGTGTTTGTTGATATGAGACCTCCATCATGAGGAAGTGTTTGTTGATATGAGATCCATGATCAATTTAGTGTCAAATAAATATGAGACCTCCATCATTTGGAATGAGATAGGAAGAATGAGGACAGTGTTTGTTGATATGAGACCTCCATCATGAAGGGAATGGGCAGACCTCCATCTGACAGTTTGTTGATTGTTTGACCTCCATCATGAGGGAATGAGACAGTGTTTGTTGATATGAGACCTCCATCATGAGGAATGAGATCAGACAGTGTTTGTTGATATGAGACCTCCATCATGATAGACAGTGTTTGTTGATATGAGACCTCCATCATGAGGGAATGAGATCTGACAGTGTTTGTTGATGAGACCTCCATCATGAGTGTTTGTTGATATGAGACCTCCATGAGATCTGACAGTGTTTGTTGATATGAGACCTCCATCCATCATGATATGAGACCTCCATCATGAGGAATGAGATCTGACAGTGTTTGTTGATATGAGACCTCCATCATGAGGGAATGAATGAGATCTGACAGTGTTTGTTAATATGAGACCTACATCATGAGGAATGAGATCTGACAGTGTTTGTTGATATGAGACCTCCATCATGAGGAATGAGATCTGACAGTGTTTGTTGATATGAGACCTCCATCACGAGGAATGAGATCTGACAGTGTTTGTTGATATGAGACCTCCATCATGAGGGAATGAGATCTGACAGTGTTTGTTGATATGAGACCTACATCATGAGGAATGAGATCTGACAGTGTTTGTTGATATGAGACCTCCATCATGAGGGAGGAATGAGATCTGACAGTGTTTGTTGATATGAGACCTCCATCATGAGGGAATGAGATCTGACAGTGTTTGTTGATATGAGACCTCCATCATGAGACCTCCATCATAAGGAATGAGATCTGAAGTGTTTGTTGATATGAGACCTCCATCATGAGGAATGAGATGACAGTGTTTGTTGATATGAGACCTCCATCATGAGGGGAATGAGATCTGACAGTGTTTGTTGATATGAGACCTCCATCATGAGGAATGAGATCTGACAGTGTTTGTTGATATGAGACCTCCATCATCAGTGTTTGTTGATATGAGACCTCCATCATGAGGAATGAGATCTGACTGATATGAGACCTCCATCATGAGGAATTGACAGTGTTTGTTGATATGAGACCTCCATCATGAGGGGAATGAATGAGATCTGACAGTGTTTGTGAGACCTCCATATGACCTCCATCATGAGATATGGACCTCCATAAATGAGATCTGACAGTGTTTGTTGATATGAGACCTCCATCATGAGGAATGAGATCTGACAGTGTTTGTTGATATGAGATCATGAGGAATGAGATGACAGTGTTTGTTGATATGAGACCTCCATCATGAGGAATGAGATCTGACAGTGTTTGTTGATATGAGACCTCCATCATGAGGAATGAGATCTGACAGTGTTTGTTGATATGAGACCTCCATCATGAGGAATGAGATCTGACAGTGTTTGTTGATATGAGACCTCCATCATGAGATCAGACAGTGTTTTTGATATGAGACCTCCATCATGAGGATCTGACAGTGTTTGTTGAATGAGATCTGACAGTGTTTGTTGATATGAGACCTCCATCATGAGGGAATGAGATCTGACAGTGTTTGTTGATATGAGACCTCCATCATGAGGAATGAGATCTGACAGTGTTTGTTGATATGAGACCTCCATCATGAGGAATGAGATCTGACAGTGTTTGTTGATATGAGACCTCCATCATGAGTGTTTGTTGATATGGACCTCCAATGAATGAGATCTGACAGTGTTTGTTGATATGAGACCTCCATCATGAGGGAAGGAATGAGATCTGACAGTGTTTGTTGATATGAGACCTCCATCATGAGGGAGATAAGTGTTTGTTGATATGAGACCTCCATCTGAAGTGTTTGTTGATATGAGACCTCCATCATGAGGGAATGAGATCTGACAGTGTTTGTTGATATGAGACCTCCATCATGAGGAATGAGATCTGACAGTGTTTGTTGATATGAGACCTCCATCATGAGGAATGAGATCTGACAGTGTTTGTTGATATGAGACCTCCATCATGAGGAATGAGATGAGATCTGACAGTGTTTGTTGATATGAGACCTCCATCATGAGGAATGAGATCTGACAGTGTTTGTTGATATGAGACCTCCATCATGAGGAATGAGATCTGACAGTGTTTGTTGATATGAGACCTCCATCATGAGGAATGAGATCTGACAGTGTTTGTTGATATGAGACCTCCATCATGAGAGACCTCCAATGAGATCCATCTGACAGTGTTTGTTGATATGAGACCTCCATCATGAGGGAATGACCTCCAATGAGATCTGACAGTGTTTGTTGATATGAGACCTCCATCATGAGGGAATGAATGAG
Organism: Oncorhynchus keta; assembly: GCF_023373465.1. Classification (NCBI taxonomy): domain Eukaryota; kingdom Metazoa; phylum Chordata; class Actinopteri; order Salmoniformes; family Salmonidae; genus Oncorhynchus; species Oncorhynchus keta. The sequence continues at coordinate 49,696 of NW_026290907.1, forward strand.
ATCTGACAGTGTTTGTTAATATGAGACCTACATCATGAGGAATGAGATCTGACAGTGTTTGTTGATATGAGACCTCCATCACGAGGAATGAGATCTGACAGTGTTTGTTGATATGAGACCTCCATCATGAGGGAATGAGATCTGACAGTGTTTGTTGATATGAGACCTACATCATGAGGAATGAGATCTGACAGTATTTGTTGATATGAGACCTCCATCATGAGGAATGAGATCTGACAGTGTTTGTTGATATGAGAACTCCATCATGATCAGACAGTGTTTGTTGGGACCTCCATCATGAGGAATGAGATCTGACAGTGTTTGTTGATATGAGACCTCCATCATGAGGGAATGAATGAGATCTGACAGTGTTTGTTGATATGAGACCTCCATCATGATGAGGAATGAATGAGACCTCCATCTGATCAGTGTTTGTTGATATGAGACCTCCATCATGAGGAATGAGATCTGACAGTGTTTGTTGATATGAGACCTCCATCATGAGGGAATGAGATCTGACAGTGTTTGTTGATATGAGACCTCCATCATGAGGAAGTGTTTGTTGAATGAGACCTCCATCTGACAGTGTTTGTTGATATGAGACCTCCATCATGAGGGAATGAATGAGATCTGACAGTGTTTGTTGATATGAGACCTCCATCATGAGGGAATGAGATCTGACAGTGTTTGTTGATATGAGACCTCCATCATGAGGAATGAATGAGATCTGACAGTGTTTGTTGATATGAGACCTCCATCATGAGGAATAAATGAGATCTGACAGTGTTTGTTGATATGAGACCTCCATCATGAGGAATGAGATGACAGTGTTTGTTGATATGAGACCTCCATCATGAGGGACAGTGTTTAAATGAGACCTCCATCTGACAGTGTTTGTTGATATGAGACCTCCATCATGAGGAATGAATGAATGAGACCTCCATCTGACAGTGTTTGTTGATATGAGACCTCCATCATGAGGAATGAGATCTGACAGTGTTTGTTGATATGAGACCTCCATCATGAGGGAATGAGATGATGAGACCTCCATCATGAGGAATCTGACAGTGTTTGTTGATATGAGACCTCCATCATGAGGACCTCCATCATGAGGAAAGATAAAGTGTTTGTTGATATGACCTCCAACAGAGGAAGTGTTTGTTGATGACCTCCATCAGTGGGATCTGACAGTGTTTTGGGAGACCTCCATCATGAGGAATGAGATCAGACAGTGTTTGTTGATATGAGAGACCTGAGACCTCCATCTAGTGTTTGTTGATATGAGACCTCCATCATGAGGGAATGAATGAGATCTGACAGTGTTTGTTAATATGAGACCTCCATCATGAGGAATGAGATCTGACAGTGTTTGTTGATATGAGACCTCCATCATGAGGAATGAGATCTGACAGTGTTTGTTGATATGAGACCTCCATCATGAGGAATGAGATCTGACAGTGTTTGTTGATATGAGACCTCCATCATGAGGGAATGAGATCTGACAGTGTTTGTTGATATGAGACCTCCATCATGAGGAATGAGATCTGACAGTGTTTGTTGATATGAGACCTCCATCATGAGGGAATGAGATCTGACAGTGTTTGTTGATATGAGACCTCCATCATGAGGGAATGAATGAGATCTGACAGTGTTTGTTGATATGAGACCTCCATCATGAGGGAATGAGATCTGACAGTGTTTGTTGATATGAGACCTCCATCATGAGGGAAGGAATGAGATCTGACAGTGTTTGTTGATATGAGACCTCCATCATGAGGGAATGAATGAGATCTGACAGTGTTTGTTGATATGAGACCTCCATCATGACAGTGTTTGGAATGAGACCTCCAATGAGATCTGACAGTGTTTGTTGATATGAGACCTCCATCATGAGGAATGAGGAGTGTTTGTTGATGTGATCTCCATCATGAGAATGTTCTGACAGTGTTTGTTGATATGAGACCTCCATCATGAGGAATGAGATCTGACAGTGTTTGTTGATATGAGACCTCCATCATGAGGAATGAGATGACAGTGTTTGTTGATAATGAGATCTGACAGTGTTTGTTGATATGAGACCTCCATCATGATGGGGAATGAGATCTGACAGTGTTTGTTGATATGAGACCTCCATCATGAGGAATGAGATCTGACAGTGTTTGTTGATATGAGACCTCCATCATGAGGAATGAATGAGATCTGACAGTGTTTGTTGATATGAGACCTCCATCATGAGGAATGAGATCTGACAGTGTTTGTTGATATGAGACCTCCATCATGAGGAATGAGATCTGACAGTGTTTGTTGATATGAGACCTCCATCATGAGGAATGAGATCTGACAGTGTTTGTTGATATGAGACCTCCATCATGATATGAGACCTCCATCATGAGGGAATGAGATCTGACAGTGTTTGTTGATATGAGACCTCCATCATGAGGAATGAGATCTGACAGTGTTTGTTGATATGAGACCTCCATCATCATTTGTTGACCTCCATTTGAATGAGATCTGACAGTGTTTGTTGATATGAGACCTCCATCATGAGGAATGAGATCTGACAGTGTTTGTTGAATGAGATCCATGACAGATGTTTGTTGATATGAGACCTCCATCATGAGGAATGAGGACAGTGTTTGTTGATATGAGACCTCCATAGTGTTTGTTGATATGAGACCTCCATCATGAGGAATGAGATCTGACAGTGTTTGTTGATATGAGACCTCCATCATGAGAATGAGATCTGACAGTGTTTGTTGATATGAGACCTCCATCATGAGGAATGAGATCTGACAGTGTTTGTTGATATGAGACCTCCATCATGAGGAATGAGATCTGACAGTGTTTGTTGATATGAGACCTCCATCATGAGGAATGAGATCTGACAGTGTTTGTTGATATGAGACCTCCATCATGAGGAATGAGATCAGACAGTGAATGAGACCTCCATCTGATCAGTGTTTGTTGATATGAGACCTCCATCATGAGGAATGAGATCTGACAGTGTTTGTTGATATGAGACCTCCATCATGAGGAATGAGATCTGACAGTGTTTGTTGATATGAGACCTCCATCATGAGGAATGATATGAGACCTCCATCATCTGACAGTGTTTGTTGATATGAGACCTCCATCATGAGGAATGAGATCAGACAGTGTTTGTTGATATGAGACCTCCATCATGAGGGAATGAGATCTGACAGTGTTTGTTGATATGAGACCTCCATCATGAGGAATGAGATCTGACAGTGTTTGTTGATATGAGACCTCCATCATGAGGGAATGAGATCTGACAGTGTTTGTTGATATGAGACCTCCATCATGAGGGAATGAGATCTGACAGTGTTTGTTGATATGAGACCTCCATCATGAGGGATGGAATGAATGAGATCTGACAGTGTTTGTTGATATGAGACCTCCATCATGAGGGAATGAATGAGATCTGACAGTGTTTGTTGATATGAGACCTCCATCATGAGGAATGAGATCTGACAGTGTTTGTTGATATGAGACCTCCATCATGAGGAATGAGATCTGACAGTGTTTGTTGATATGAGACCTCCATCATGAGGAATGAGATCTGACAGTGTTTGTTGATATGAGACCTCCATCATGAGGGAATGAATGAGATCTGACAGTGTTTGTTGATATGAGACCTGACAGTGTTTGTTGATATGAGACCTCCATCATGAGGGATTGAATGAGATCTGACTGTGTTTGTTGATATGAGACCTCCATCATGAGGGAATGAGATCTGACAGTGTTTGTTAATATGAGACCTCCATCATGAGGAATGAGATCTGACAGTGTTTGTTGATATGAGAACTCCATCATGAGGGATTGAATGAGATCTGACAGTGTTTGTTGATATGAGACCTCCATCATGAGGACAGTGTTTGTTGAATGAGACCTCCATCTGACAGTGTTTGTTGATATGAGACCTCCATCATGAGGAATGAGATCTGACAGTGTTTGTTGATATGAGACCTCCATCATGAGGAATGAGATCTGACAGTGTTTGTTGATATGAGACCTCCATCATGATGGGAATGAATGAGATCTGACAGTGTTTGTTGATATGAGACCTCCATCATGAGGGACCTCCATCATGAATGAGATCTGACAGTGTTTTTGATATGAGACCTCCATCATGAGGAATGAGAGACAGTGTTTGTTGATATGAGACCTCCATCATGAGGAATGAGATGACAGTGTTTGTTGATATGAGACCTCCATCATGAGGAATGAGATCTGACAGTGTTTGTTGATATGAGACCTCCATCTGATCAGTGTTTGTTGATATGAGACCTCCATCATGAGGGAATGAGATCTGACAGTGTTTGTTGATATGAGACCTCCATCATGAGGAATGAGATCTGACAGTGTTTGTTGATATGAGACCTCCATCATGAGGAATGAGATTGACAGTGTTTGTTGATATGAGACCTCCATCATGAGGAATGAGATCATGACAGTGTTTGTTGATATGAGACCTCCATCATGAGGGAATGAATGATCTGACAGTGTTTGTTGATATGAGACCTCCATCATGAGGAATGAGATGACAAATGAGATCTGATCAGTGTTTGTTGATATGAGACCTCCATCATGAGGAGTGTTTGTTGATATGAGATCTGACAGTGTTTGTTGATATGAGACCTCCATCATGAGGAATGAGATCTGACAGTGTTTGTTGAATGAGATCATGACAGTGTTTGTTTGTTATGAGACCTCCATCATGAGGAATGAGATCTGACAGTGTTTGTTGATATGAGACCTCCATCATGAGGGAATGAGATCTGACAGTGTTTGTTGATATGAGACCTCCATCATGAGGAATGAGATCTGACAGTGTTTGTTGATATGAGACCTCCATCATGAGGGAATGAGATCTGACAGTGTTTGTTGATATGAGACCTCCATCATGAGGAATGAGATCTGACAGTGTTTGTTGATATGAGACCTCCATCATGAGGAATGAGATCTGACAGTGTTTGTTGATATGAGACCTCCATCATGAGGAATGAGATCTGACAGTGTTTGTTGATATGAGACCTCCATCATGAGGGAATGAATGAGATCTGACAGTGTTTGTTGATATGAGACCTCCATCATGAGGAATGAGATCTGACAGTGTTTGTTGATATGAGACCTCCATCATGAGGAATGAGATCTGACAGTGTTTGTTGATATGAGACCTCCATCATGAGGGAGTGTTTGTTGATGAGACCTCCATCATGAGGAATGATCTGACAGTGTTTGTTGATATGAGACCCCCATCATGAGGAATGAGATCTGACAGTGTTTGTTGATATGAGACCTCCATCATGAGGGAATGAGATCTGACAGTGTTTGTTGATATGAGACCTCCATCATGAGGGAATGAGATCTGACAGTGTTTGTTGATATGAGACCTCCATCATGAGGAATGAGATCTGACAGTGTTTGTTGATATGAGACCTCCATCATGAGGGAATGAATGAGATCTGACAGTGTTTGTTGATATGAGACCTCCATCATGAGGAATGAGATCTGACAGTGTTTGTTGATATGAGACCTCCATCATGAGGAATGAGATCTGACAGTGTTTGTTGATATGAGACCTCCATCATGAGGAATGAATGAGATCTGACAGTGTTTGTTGATATGAGACCTCCATCATGAGGAATGAGATCTGACAGTGTTTGTTGATATGAGACCTCCATCATGAGGAATGAGATCTGACAGTGTTTGTTGATATGAGACCTCCATCATGAGGGAATGAATGAGATCTGACAGTGTTTGTTGATATGAGACCTCCATCATGAGGAATGAGATCTGACAGTGTTTGTTGATATGAGACCTCCATCATGATGAGACCTCCATCATGAGGAATGAGATCTGACAGTGTTTGTTGATATGAGACCTCCATCATCATGAGTGTTTGTTGATATGGACCTCCATCATGAGGAATGAGATCTGACAGTGTTTGTTGATATGAGACCTCCATCATGAGGAATGAGATCTGACAGTGTTTGTTGATATGAGACCTCCATCATGTTTGTTGGGAATGAATGAGATCTGACAGTGTTTGTTGATATGAGACCTCCATCATGAGGAATGAGATCTGACAGTGTTTGTTGATATGAGACCTCCATCATGAGGAATAAATGAGATCTGACAGTGTTTGTTGATATGAGACCTCCATCATGAGGGAATGAGATGACAGTGTTTGTTGATATGAGACCTCCATCATGAGGGAATGAGATCTGACAGTGTTTGTTGATATGAGACCTCCATCATGAGGAATGAGATCTGACAGTGTTTGTTTTGAGACCTCCATCATGAGGGATAGTGTTTGTTGATATGAGACCTCCATCATGAGGAATGAGATCTGACAGTGTTTGTTGATATGAGACCTCCATCATGAGGGAATGAATGAGATCTGACAGTGTTTGTTGATATGAGACCTCCATCATGAGGGGAATGAGATCTGACAGTGTTTGTTGATATGAGACCTCCATCATGAGGGAATGAGATCTGACAGTGTTTGTTGATATGAGACCTCCATCATGAGGGAATGAGATCTGACAGTGTTTGTTGATATGAGACCTCCATCATGAGGGAATGAATGAGATCTGACAGTGTTTGTTGATATGAGACCTCCATCATGAGGAATGAGAGACCTCCATCATGAGGAATGAATGAGGAATGAGACCTCCATCATGAGGAATGAGATCTGACAGTGTTTGTTGATATGAGACCTCCATCATGAGGAATGAATGAGATCTGACAGTGTTTGTTGATATGAGACCTCCATCATGAGGAATGAGATCTGACAGTGTTTGTTGATATGAGACCTCCATCATGAGTGTTTGGAATGAGAATGAGATCTGACAGTGTTTGTTGATATGAGACCTCCCATCATGAGGGGAATCATGACAGTGAATGAATGAGATCTGACAGACAGTGTTTGTTGATATGAGACCTCCATCATGAGGAATGAGATCTGACTGTGTTTGTTCAATGAAGTAGAATAATGCTCACATTTCACTGATCCTGCTGCTGGACAGAGATTGGTAGATAGAGGACCTGGCAGTCTGTTTAGTTGGTGTGGAGCAGCAAATGTGTTTTTATGGTGCATCAATAAATGAATGCTAGAACATTGGTCGCCACGATTAGCTATTTGTATCTAGCCTCTCAATAACTGCATAACGCTGCAAGATAGACTTGATCATTATAGTCATACTGAGTTGGTGATGCAATTGTTCACCATCTTGCTAGATCCTCCAAAGATGCACAGGGCCTGTTGCATTTATTCACATAGTAATGGAGTCAAATTGATAAATGTAGTTTATTATTATTCAACGTCGTTTCCAGCTACATAATGGTGTTCCCTAATGAATACACCCCATGCCCTAACCTGTCCTGAACCACTGACACCTTGAAACAGGTCACTTTTCAGTGAACAGTGGTGCACTTGAGAGGCTGTACTATTGCATTGTTAACAATCTAATGGCCAACACTTAACATGTTTGTAAAAAATAAATAGATCGTTAGCATAAATATGAGCATTTTTGATAAAAACTAAAAACACCCCCGAAACGGGATAAACCAGTTAATGTGAGGCGTTGCAACTTGTGGCTAAAGCTGGAACTAGGCCATCACACACTTGCCTAAGAATCCAGTGTATCACCAGTGGAGGTGAGCGACTTACAGGAGCAATTAGGGTTATGTGCCTTGCTCAAAGGCACATCGGCAGATTTTTCAGGTAGACTGATGATAACCAGACTCTGGCATCTGTGTTCTTATATAATAGAAGGCGTTGACGTTTGATAGGTTTAGCGATAGAATTGTTAGGTTAGCAAGAAATGTTTGAAACGAGCCATCTGTTTGAGTGGGGAGAAAGGGTCTGACTAGGTGATAACTCAGGCACATCATAACAATGAGACTAAAGTTATTAAACAGACATTTCAATTATACTGTCGATCTTCATTCCACTAGTGGACAAGTGTGGTGTGGTGTCTCGTGTCCTAACAAAGGTTAAAACACAATGAAAACATTTGGCATTTGTGTAGGCCTATATTCATAGGAAATTGTTGTGAACATCATTGCCTCTTAATATTTGGGATAGTTGACTGGTGTTGGTTGTGTGGTGACCGTGGTGTGTCCTCCTCTGTCCCCAGATGACCTGAACAGGACCCATCAGCACTGTGTTCTGGCTGGAGACTCAGCCCGCTTCAGCTCTACACACAGAGTGGCGGAGGTGAGAGGGGCCTGGGGTACACTGGGGGCTTGGAGACCCTGGACTGATTCTAATAATGATTGATTTATTTTATAGGATACCGTATATTCCATTACCTTTCTTTAACAGATTCTACCTTCTAGAATTCCAAGAGGCCCTCATGCTCCCAGAATACATGCATTATTTCCCAACCTTTTTTGACTGTCTGTCCTCACAGTGTTCCACCGGGACCCTGGAATACATCCAGTCCCGCTGCCGAGAGGCCCTGTCTAACCTGAGCACAGACCCAGAAACAGGGACCCACTGCCTGCTGTCTCTGCTGCCAGCTACCCTGCAAGGCTACGAGGAGATACACAACGAGGTGGGTGTGTGTGACTGTGTGTGACTAACTTTTGGGGTTCTACGATAGGCCTAACTTTGTGTCCTACCTACACTCTTAGAAAAAAATGTGCTATCTAGAACCTAAAAGGGGTTTTCGGCTGTCCCCATAGGAGATTCCTTTGAAGAACCCTTTTTAGTTCCAGGTAGATACCTTTTGGTTCCAGGTAGAACCATTTTGAGTTCTGTTTACTCAGAGGGTTCTACATGGAACCCAAAAGAGTTCTACCTGGAACCAAAAAGGCCTATCCTATGGACACAGCCAAAGAACCCTTTTGGAACCCTCATTCAAGGAAAGGGTAGTTGTGTATAATCGTTCCCTTTCTACTTTCGGTCACATAACCAGGGTTAAGGTCCTTCCATAGGAAAATAAAGAGGTTGTCAACATTTAAGTTGACATCATTCATAGCTACCGTGGGTATTTATGTTATGGGAGAAATATTTCATAAGTCCAGGTTGCTCTTGTTTGTCTAAGGATCGAGATCATGGCCCCTTTCACACAGAACAATCAGTGAATCTGGCTCCGGGGCCCTGAGACCCTATTGTGGCTGTTCACGCTTTACAGTGGCAGCTTGCTCAATACAGCCTTCTGCAGCCCAGCCTGCCCCTGACTGCCAGGGGCTAATGGTTAAAATAGCACTTCACCTCTCCCCCTCTGTATGTGTTATCCTCACTACTCCCAGGTAACCACAGCAGCGGGCCGAGTCAGGAACCACACGGGACGCCATGACAGATGAGCCTGGCGTGAGGTTGTTTAAAGGTTGTAGCCAGTATTAATTATTCAGACAATATGAGAGAGCGAGAGAGAAAGAGACAGACAGAGAGAGAGGTATAGAGAGGGGTATAGAAAGAGATAGAGGGAGAGGCCTAGCCAACACCTGGTCTCCATCGCAGAGAGAGAGCGAGAACACCTGCTCACAGCGCAGCACCACAGGATTACCCAGTGTAGGCCTGGCTGGGGGGCGCACACCGTTTATTTAGGAAAACAGGAGGCTATTTATAAAAGGCTGGGAGAGGAGGGGATGGAGCTCTCTCTCGGGGGCCTGGCCCTGCTCTACTCTACCTGGCGTCCCCAGGGCCACGATGATGGATTGGGCCATTTGTTCTGAGTTGCCCATGAGGGCAGAACACCCACTGAAATGATGTGTTGTTGGCAGAGTTATTTACTATGACGGCTAGTTTTGGCGGTTAGCGGGCGCATATTGCATGGGTCGTGTTTGACATGGACGACCGTAGAGAGAACAAGCAGAGGCTCGTCAGACAGGCTGACCTGACCAACACCTTATGGGCATTTCTTTAAAAAGTGATAAACAGGAGATCGACCGGCCGGCCGGCTGCCTCGCTGCCTGGCTGATGCTGAAGTACTGTGTGTCGTGTATGCCTAGAGGGGGTTTGACAGTTGTTTGGGTAGGGATAGTGGGGGGAAGGGGGGTGTTTATGGTTGTGATGGGGATGAAGCTGAACGTCAGCCATCTGAGGAACGTGTGTTCAGGGAGAGGGGGAGAATGTTAGTAGCCAGAGGAGGGAGTGGAAGCAGGGGTTGATGGGTAGAGGACAGGAGAACAGCACCTGGCATAGCAGAGAGAGAGACTGTTTTCTAGTTGATTCTAGCCTGGCCTCTCTACTCTAATCTTCCTGTCTGTGTGTTGGAACGGTGGCACGAACAGGGGGCTAGCATCGCGTCACATCCCATCGCCACACGGCCCTGTCTGTGTGTGTGTGTTTGGCTTTGAAATGCTAATCCCAGACACAAACGTCTTGTCTCATTTAAAGCCATCGTGTCACTTCCCAGGTATATGTGTGACAGTGTGCCCTCTGGGACCCCCTAATGAAGCCTGTCCCTGCTCAGTAAATATTGTAGGGTGTGACACACTAAGTAAGTCCCACATGCCTGGTTCTGCTGGAGACGGGGGAAGGTAAAGTGTAATCAGCCAGGTAGTTCCTCTGACCTTCCTCTGTCCTGTACAGTATGTTTTCCAGGCCTCTCTCCCTAGTGAGTAACGGTGTTTGTCAAGTAGCTAAAAGGCCACACCACTCTTCCTTGTGGAGTCAGAGAGTTTGTCACTGACCTGTAGGGAACAGTCTTTTCTTATCCTATTTTCAGTTGACAAAGAATGTAATTGAAATGTGTAATTTAAAGCATATTATTGTCTGTAGGCCTATAGGTGAGCAAGGACAGGTTGTGTGAGTGTGTCTGTGAGTACAGTTTGTATCTCCTCGAGGTGTGTGTGTGTGTGTGTGTGTGTGTGTCCATGTCTGTAAGTGTGTATCCACGGTAGCCAAGGTGTGATGAGTGTGAAGTGTGGACCTCTGGAGACAGGCAACAGGGCTCAGTGCTCCTGGTTGATGTGATGTGGGGGCAGTTCCAGGAAAGTAAACAGAAAGAGGCAGGTTGATATCGATCCGTCTCTCATCAGCTCCTACCTCGGGGGCCGCACGGCATGGAACAGACGGAAATTGATTGGTCAAGTCTGCTGGGGGACCACCGAGAGGTGTGGAAAAACCCTGCTTCATTAAATACTGAAAGGGACTACTTGGCTTTGACTCCTGGGTCGCCATGGTGAGTGGGAGGCTGAGCGGAGTGCTAATGTGCAGTTAGCACGTCCGTCACCTGGAGAGATGACAGGAGACACCACAGGGGAGGGGCCCCTCTCAGTCTCCCTGCTCCCAGAACCCAGAGCTGGCTAGGCAGAGGAGAAAATCTAGCCTAACGTTGGCGATGACTCTCTCCATCTCTCTCTCCATCTCTCTCTTTCCATCTCTACCTGGGCAGGTGGCATTTAGTCAGTGTTCCCCTCTCAGTTACTCACAGCCGGGCGGCTCAGGCTCCAAATGCCAGGCGTCCCACAGATGCTGCAGTCGCCTGGCTTTGAGGCTGCCATCGCCATGCTCCGCGGGGGCTAGGAGTCCATGTCGGCTCAAAGCGGAGCCACAGGCTGTGTTCCCTCAGTAAAGGACAGACGGACAATCAGAGAGAGAAGGGGAGCGGTGGGTGGAGGTAGAGAAAGGACAGTCTATGTTTGTCCCCTCTCTCTTGCTTTGTTGTGTGTGTGAGCTGTACTGTTCAAGGAGGGGGAGTGGAGGGTTGAAGAGCCATAAAGCCTGACATTTGTTTGAAGGGTCTGTTGTATGGAGTGGTTGTGAAGGTGCTGAACCGTGCTATGGCCCATGTACCCCCCCGTACGTGACCCAGCCCCTGCATGTCAAACCGCTGTGATCAGCCCCCTTTGGATCCAAAATGGCGGACAGTTTCTCTGTATCCTGTGCCACTGCATAGCCTAGAAGGCCAGCCACTGAACAAAGGGTGAAGTGAAAATGTCTTTGTATTCTTGTCATCTTCTTCCTCTGTATTGTGCTTATGTGTTATAGAGCTAATGTAACCCTGTACCATACATACTAATGCCCCCTACGAGAACAATACACAGACTAGTAGTTGGAGATGAACAGTAGGTCTTGTAGTCACTTTCACATTTGATGTGCAACTCTTTTGTACTCCTCACCTTGTGTTCTACAGTTGTCTATGTCAACTGAAATGGTGTATATATTGTTGGGAGGATGATACTGGAACAGTGCTTTGTAGGATGTTTTCGGGGAGGGCAACTCAGAGCACCTTGCATTTGCATCACCGGCATTTGGGGCAATCTCTGACACACACACTTTCTCAGACAAACACACATACACACACACATCCATACACCTGGCTACGTGACGTGTCCTTGTGAGGATTAAATAAGCACTTCAAAAGAGCTGAAAACATAAACACTCCCAGTGGAGGACAGGTGAGCCGCTCTGTCATTCCCCTGTGGATCGAGGGAGGAGGGGAGGAGGGGAGGAGGAGGAAGAGGGGAGGAGGAGGGGAGTAGGGGAGGAGGAGGAGGGGGAGGAGGAGGAGGGGAGGAGGAGGAGGAGGGGAGGAGGAGGAGGGGGAGTAGGAGGGGAGGAGGGGAGTAGGAGAGGAGGAGAGGAGGAGGAGGGGAGTAGGAGGGGAGTAGGGGAGGAGTAGGGGAGTAGGAGGGGAGTAGGAGGAGGAGGAGGGGAGGAGGAGAGGAGGAGGGGAGGAGGACTAGGGGAGGAGGAGGAGTAGTAGGGGAGGAGGGGGATGAAGAGGAGGGGGAGGAGGAGGAGTAGTAGGAGAGGAGGAGGGAGTAGGAGGAGGAGGACTAGGGGAGTAGGAGGAGGAGGACTAGAGGAGGAGGAGTAGTAGGGGAGGAGGGGGATGGGGAGGAGGAGGAGTAGTAGGAGAGGAGGAGGGGAGTAGGAGGAGGAGGACTAGGGGAGTAGGAGGAGGAGGACTAGAGGAGGAGGGGGAGGAGGAGGAGTAGTAGGGAGGAGGGGGATGAGGAGGAGGGGAGAGGAGGAGGAGTAGTAGGGGAGGGGAGGAAGGGAGGAGGAGGGGAGGAGGAGGGGGAGTAAGAGGAGGGGAGGAGAGGAGGAGGAGGTGAGTAAGAGGAGGGGAGAAGGAAGGGAGTAGGGGAGGAGGTGGAGGGGAGTAAGAGTAGGGGAGGAGGAGGAGGAGGGGAGTAAGAGGAGGGGAGGAGGACTGGAGGAGGAGGAGGAGTAAGGGGAGTAAGAGGAGGAGGGGAGGAGGAGGAGGAGTAGGGGAGGAGGAGTGGAGGAGGAGTTTGTAAGTCGCTCTGGATAAGAGCGTCTGCTAAATGACTTAAATGTAAATGTAAATGTAGGAGGGAGTTTAGGAGGAGGAGGAAAGAGGAGTGAGGAGAGGGTGGAGCAATGTGGCGTATAGGCGTCTAGGGTCGGGATGGTTTGGGAAATGGGGGTCGAGGGGTGTGTTGTCTATTCTCATAGGGATGACCATCTGTGTAAACAGACATTCTAGGAAGTCTAGACTCCAGTACACTTCATTCTCTGTACATATCTGACTAGGGGAAATCCCCAACAGACAGATTTAACCTTTTGTTATCTCCTGTCTCTCACTCGTGCTCTAAAGCACAGTAGAGGCCTTGGCGTTGATAGACGGATATACTTCCATGTTTTTGTACCACCATGTTTTTGCAAGTTTGCGCTTTCCAATATTTCCATCTGGACTTCATACAGCTTGACTGATCTACCACTGCCTGTCTAGGATCTGAACTATTCCTATAATCCTATATGGTTCCTCTACCTGACTGTAGTGTGTTGTGTTGTGTTGTGTGCAGGTGGAGTTTGAGTGGCTGAGGCAGTACTGGTTCCAGGGCCAGCGTTACACCCGGTTCTGCAGCTGGTGGGCCAGACCCATGGAGCAGCTGGAGAATGACTGGAGAGAGATGGAGCTCATGGTAAGACTGCACAGAGACCCACTGGGACCCAGTAATAACACATACTAGTGTGTAGTAGTAAGGTTGACTATCTATGATTGCCATTTAAGAGCCGTACAAAGTCTAATCACAAAGAGCTTTACTGTAACACTTCAGTTCATTCACACACTTCTGCAGTCAGTGATTATTAGTGACACAGTTTCCTGTTCCAACATGATCAGCATTCTCACAGTGGACAGCCTCCATCAGGATCTGATGCTGATTGGCTGTATACATCTGTGTAACCTCAAATATGCCTGTGCTTGAGTTCATTGCACAAACTAGACCGATAATAATCAGAGAGTGCAGGTGTGATTGTGAAGTGTCTTTGTGTCACACCCCGGGTGTGATTTTAAGAATGTCTGGTTCAACATGGTCTTACTCAGCTCTTCACCAAATCACAAGGGACTAGTAATTGTTCTGACACATCTTTCCATTTTCTCAGTCATTTCATTCTCATAAATGAGAGAGGATGGGTTGTTCACATTGAAGTCTACTTAGTCACATCTGTTTACCGTGTGTGTGTGTGTGTGTGTGTGTGTGTGTGTGTGTGTGTGTGTGTGTGTGTGTGTGTGTGTGTGTGCGTGTGCGTGTGTGTGTTAGTCTAATCTCAGCTCTGCTGTTGTATCAAAGTGTGTGTTGTAACTCTGCAGAGTGGAGCAGTAGGGGGCACTCTTGTATCACTGAAACAGCCAAGACCAGAGCTGTGCTCTCTCTCTCTCTCTCTTTCTCTCTCTCTGTCTCTCTGTCTGTCTTTGTCAGTGTGGAGCGCTGAGCAGTAATCACATCTAATACTCAAGCGGGGATAAAGAGAGGAGCCTGGAGAAGCACGGTGCTGCTCTGCACTGAGACACAGGAAGGCAGTCAGTCAGACAGGCAGGCTGGCAGGCAGGCAGTCAGTCAGACAGAAAGGCAGGCTGGCTGGCTCACTCGCGTCCACACAGCCAGGAGGAGGAGGAGACGGGTCTAATCTCATCTAGAGCTCAGATGAAGTGTGTGATTTGAACCTGTACTTAGAGAGGAGCAGGAGTGAGATGTGAAGACTTGATCTGTGTGTCTCTCTCTCTCATGATAAACCAGCCATCTCTCTCTCTCTGATGGCCAACCAGCTGTGTGTGTCTCTCTCTCTCGCTCTTTCTCTCTGATGATAAACCAGCCATCTCTCTCTATCTCTGAGGTGATAAAACAGCCATCTCTCTCTCTCTCTCACTCTCACTCTCACTCTCACTGTCAACCAGACCCCACTCACCATTTAATTTTCCCTGGCACTAGTCAGACATGCAGATGTGTGTGTGCTACACATTGCCTTGAGTAGTCTACAGCATCATTTTTTATTAAAAAAAAAATCCTCATTCCCTTTAGAACAGTGTTTGTTCTCTATTTTGTATTTTATATTAGAGGCATGCTGTTAATTTATACTTTCCCATTTAGCTTCTGTAAACTCTATTTACTAGTTTTCTTCTTTATCATTTAGTATTTTACTGAAGGTGCATTGTGTTGTTTTCTAAATGAAACAACATGAAGTAGTTTATCAGCGAGGTATTTGTCTTTGACCCATTAAGTAAATCAAACCATGCTCGTTGTGTTTGTGGAAAATGAACAAATCAAATGGGCCACTATTGTTGATGGAGGCTCTTTGTGCTTTCATAAGCAATATTGTACCACATACTGATTAAATAGGCCTTTCTTAGTATTATAGAAAACAGTCATATATTCATTTTTATTTCCCTTTTTTCGATCGCTTATGTTTGTTTATTACACTTCTATTTGAATTGTCAAAGGATTTTATAACTTACTTACATTTTTTATATTTTCATATACTTATACATAAACTATTTTTATTATCATTTTTTAGCAAAACTATTTAAAATATCAGAATATCAGTGTGTCAGTTGGTGTTTTTCTCTGGTCACATTTGACTATTTAAAAAATCTGCAGTGTCCTAAATGTATGACATTTGAATATTTATTCATATTTTGGGATAATTTCATGCTGTATGCTTAATCTTGAAAATGTTAACCATATTAGACACATAAAAAAAGGAAAACACAGTAGTGTGTGCTGTTTTTAATTGACAACAAAGACTGTATAAAATTGGATTTGTGTGTGTGTGTGTGTGTGTGTGTGTGTGTGTGTGTGTGTGTGTGTGTGTGTGTGTGTGTGTGTGTGTGTGTGTGTGTGTGTGTGTGTGTGTGTGTGTGTGTGTGTGTGTGTGTGTGTGTGTGTGTGTGTGTGTGTGTGTGTGTGTGCCTGCGACATACATAGCCTTGCATTGTGTTCAGTATATTTCAGAAGCTGCTGTCTGTTTATAGATGCTAGTTTCCTCCCTAGGGCTCAGTCCCTGTTCTCCATCCTGTTGTCATGCAAATACTCACCCTGCCATCTGAATGACATTCTGATAAAACACATCCAGAGGTTTTCTCTCTCTTCCTTTTATCTCCAAACTGTTACCTCATGAATTGAAGTCGCTTCCTAATAGAAACAAGAAGAGGTAGATGGAAGTCAGTGGTAGAGAGAGGCTAAATAAAGAGTATTCAGATCAGGTGTGGGAGGGTGGGTGTGGGAGGGTGGGTGGGTGGGTGTGGGAGGGTGGGTGTGGGAGCGTGGGTGGGTGGGTGCACCAGTGCTCCATGCATAGATAAAGGAATTGAAGTGCTTATCAGATATGAGAACAGGTATGAAGAAGGACCAGGGTTCCACCTCTTTCAGAAGACGAGGGGTACAGGCTGCGCCCCGTGGTTAAAGGACATGGGTATAAAGGCTCTGTTCCCCTGTGATCCAGACTAGGAATGGAGCGCGGGGCGGTGGAACCCTGTTATGGTTTGGATGGGCCCGGTCCGCAGCCCAGCCCCCCTAGGACCTACTATCATGGATCTCATACAATCCTGACATTTACTTAAACCAGCAACAATGAATAGCTTCCACCTGGCTGACAAAAGGAGAGAGACAGTCTGGCTTTATGCAAAATATTTTAAATACTGGTGTGGCATTTATTATCTTTCATTTTTTATATCCTTCTTTTTGCTGTGCGGGAGAAGCAACAAAAAATATCATATTTCCTTTTTTGCTGTGTGTGTGTGTGTGTGTGTGTGTGTGTGTGTGTGTGTGTGTGTGTGTGTGTGTGTGTGTGTGTGTGTGTGTGTGTGTGTGTGTGTGTGTGTGTGTGTGTGTGTGTGTGTGTGTGTGTGTGTGTGTGTGTGTGTGTGTGATGATGCTAATGTATGCACTCTGTTTGACTTTAATTGATATACCAGCTCTGCCTGCACACTACAGCTTCTCCCCTAATTTGTCACTTTCCCTGACTTCTATGGCTGCTCATATCATAACTTAAAAAGCTGCTGGCATGCAAATAGATTTCAGACGGTATTCTCTCTCTCTCTCTCTCTCTCTCTCTCTCTCTCTCTCTTCCTCATTTGACAGTTGAACGATCCTTGTAGATGAAAATCTTTCAGCGTGTATCAAGAAAATGTATCTACTTTCACAATAAATATAATACACACACTTTAATATATTTGTATACTTCAAGATCTACAAAACAGGAAGGGGTACCCGGGCCATGTCTTCTAGCGTCTCCCTGTAACCATTTTGTCAGTCTCTCTCTTCCTCTGGGTTTGGTCACACTCCCGTCATGTAGCCGTGGAGGAACGTGATGTGTAGGGACGCGGCCTGTGACCGTTTCATCATTTCTCTTCTCCTTTCCCTCGCTCCCTCCGTCTTTAATGTAGGTCCTCAGTAACAATCTGGGGCTGCTGAGGGGGAGCGACTCAGGGGGAGCACAGAGCAATCACTCACAGGCTGGCCAGGTCGCCATCGATAGCTGATTAGGTTATTGACCTAGCAAGGGGGAGGAGGGGATGGAGCTTCAGAGAGAGAACGACAGAGAGAAATAAAGAGAGAGGGGGGTCAATGTAAATGTTATTGCAGTGTGAGCTCATTTGATCAAAGCTCTGGAAAGGTTAAGCGAATCCAATCTGGTTTTGTATGGCAGAGTGCAGACAGACACCGGAGGGAGAGGAGAAACCTCAGGACGCAGAATGGATTATCGTATTGGTGCTGGGCTGAACTAGTGCAGGAGGGCCTCCCTCCCTCCTATAGACAGACAGTTTACTCTGCCTCTAATGCGTTTAGACAGCAATTGGCCTTAATAACCTTTATTGACTTCAGCGGGTCAGAGCCAAGAATCTAATTATCAAAGTGTATCAATTTCATTGGGAGTTTAGAGTTGCACTGTTCATATAATTATTTTAAGGTCGTCAGGGCCAATTAATCCCTATCCACTTATTTGATGGGTTTGTAAAACATTATAGATGTTATGGTTCTGTAGTGTGCAGTTTCAGCGTTAATCATTTTGGGGGAATGTTTTTTTTTGGAGTTGTGCTAGTGGTTGTTTTTCTGTGCCCGGTAGGTAAGAAAGAGCAGGACATTTAAAGGCTTGAGGCTTAGATACAGTAGAATCATACTACTCTGTTTCACTCTCTAGTTTATTGAGGCTTAGCTACAGTAGAATCATACTACTCTGTTTCACTCTCTAGTTTATTGAGGCTAAGCTACAGTAGAATCATACTACTCTGTTTCACTCTCTATTTTATTGATAAGAGCATCTGCTAAATGACTTAAATGTAAATGTTTCACTCTCTAGTTTATTGAGGCTTAGCTACAGTAGAATCATACTACTCTGTTTCACTCTCTAGTTTATTGAGGCTTAGCTACAGTAGAATCATACTACTCTGTTTCACTCTCTAGTTTATTGAGGCTAAGCTACAGTAGAATCATACTACTCTGTTTCACTCTCTAGTTTATTGAGGCTTAGCTACAGTATAATCATACTACTCTGTTTCACTCTCTAGTTTATTGAGAGCATCTGCTAAATGACTTAAATGTAAATGTAATTGAGGCTTAGCTACAGTAGAATCATACTACTCTGTTTCACTCTCTAGTTTATTGAGGCTTAAGCTACAGTAGAATCATACTACTCTGTTTCACTCTCTAGTTTATTGAGGCTAAGCTACAGTAGAATCATACTACTCTGTTTCACTCTCTAGTTTATTGAGGCTTAGCTACAGTATAATCATACTACTCTGTTTCACTCTCTAGTTTATTGAGGCTAAGCTACAGTAGAATCATACTACTCTGTTTCACTCTCTAGTTTATTGAGGCTAAGCTACAGTAGAATCATACTACTCTGTTTCACTCTCTAGTTTATTGAGGCTAAGCTACAGTAGAATCATACTACTCTGTTTCACTCTCTAGTTTATTGAGGCTAAGCTACAGTAGAATCATACTACTCTGTTTCACTCTCTAGTTTATTGAGGCTAAGCTACAGTAGAATCATACTACTCTGTTTCACTCTCTAGTTTATTGAGGCTAAGCTACAGTAGAATCATACTACTCTGTTTCACTCTCTAGTTTATTGAGGCTTAGCTACAGTAGAATCATACTACTCTGTTTCACTCTCTAGTTTATTGAGGCTAAGCTACAGTAGAATCATACTACTCTGTTTCACTCTCTATTTTATTGAGGCTAAGCTACAGTAGAATCATACTACTCTGTTTCACTCTCTAGCTTGACATTCTAGGGCAACATTTTCTAACAGTTTCATATACAGGCCACACACATGCAAGCCAGATTAAGTGTGAACTAAACAGTAAATTGTTTAAAGAGCATTTTTATTACTTATATATTTGTATTATAAAACCATTCATTATCTTCTGGTAAATCTCAGCAGTTTTTCAGTTTAGCGTTTTAGTAGAATGCACTGTAGCTGTCTGTTATCGATATTGAGTATGTTTGTAATGATAAGGGTGTCTGTGATTATTTGTACTTGTTTGTGATTTTGTGTGTGTATGTAACAGTATATGAAATGTGGAGTAGTGTGTGTGTGTGTGTGTGTGTGTGTGTGTGTGTGTGTGTGTGTGTGTGTGTGTGTGTGTGTGTGTGTGTGTGTGTGTGTGTGTGTGTGTGTGTGTGTGTGTGTGCACCAGGCTACCTGGATAGTAGTGTGTGTTGTCCTTATCACAGAATAGTGTATAATCCTGGTGTTCATTCCAGCTCGGCCTTGTTTACCTCCAGCTCTATATTAACACACCTGCTGCAACCTATTTACAACCCTCCACACTGAAAAGAAATTACTCAAAGATTATTGTTATTTTTCATTTAAAAAAGGAAATATATGGCTGATAATACATTTGACATTACGGAGCAGGCTTGTGTTGAGGGGAAATCTAAAATGAGAAGAAAAGTAAGAGAGAGAGAGGTAGAAAATGGAGCATAAATCGCAGGCAAAAGGTATTTGCGATTCTCTTTGAAGTACTTATTCAACAGGGTAAGCTGCATTTTCGGCAGAGCCTGATAGTGTTCTGGGTAAATACTTAAACCCCTTTAGAGAATTTCATGCAGCACAGATACGGTGCGCTGCGGAGTGGGGCTGCAGAGGCGAGGCAGCAGTGTTTATGTTACCTGCAGCCACTGTACCTGAAGACATAGGTACTGACTGGAATCTCAGTAGGGGATTGGCTGTGTGACAGAATCTACAGTAAAACCACTGTGTGTGTGCGTGTGCGTGTGCGTGTGCGTGTGCGTGTGCGCATGCGTGAGTGAGTGAGTGAGTGAGTGAGTGAGTGAGTGAGTGAGAGTGAATGGAAAGGGATTTTTTTTAACCCTTTCACTGCACAGAAGGCCTCCGTCACAGGCCACCCAACCACTACACACGGCCTCCCAAGGTCTAAATCCAATTCAGCTGTTGACGTGACGTTGAAGGCACTCTCCTAGGCTCTCGGGATTTCCTCTGTATCATTTTTAAACAATACCTAACAATGATTGACCACATCTTGCTATCATTATTAGTCATAGATGTAATAGTGTATGTGATTTTTCTCTCTGATAATTTAACAGTAAACATAATACAAGTCATCATCTTCTGGAGAAAAGTGAGGTGTTTTGGTTCACAACATCAAAACACCGGCCTTTACTGTATATGGAATACATGGGGCAGTCTGAGACATCATTACCCTACTTGTCATCTAAGATGAACTCCTAATATGGACACATCAAATAAGCAAGTGCTATTGTTTTGCTTCTTATTCCATAATGAAGAAAAAGCTCAGCAAACCCTCAAGCTCATTTTCTTGCTTGTTATGTTCTCATCCCAAACCATGTATAATTACCTATAGAATATGTCTCTCTTTCTTTGCGCGTTCATAAAAAACAAAGATATTTGTTATTGACACCAGTTTGGGTAATTCATTTTGTTTGTCTGATGGATTGTGATGTTGACGGTGTTTCTACTGTATTGGCAGACTTTGAAGTCACTTGTCTATTTTTCTTAGAAAACAAATGAGCACTTTACCGGGACTGATCTGTCTTCTCCTCTTAGCAGCTCCTCCAATCCCCTTCCTCCGTTATTTATTTATTTAGCAGGTTGTTTTTCCTCCTAACCGGGCCCTGATCAGCAAGATAAGTCTTCAGAGGGGGCCGATAACATCCATTAAAGTGGTAGAGAGGAATTACAGGGCAGAGCAGATTAATCACTGCTCAGCTTAATCACATTCACTGTGGCTGTGGACGGGAGGACGGGCGGGCTAGCTGCAGGGCCTCTCCCTGCCTGCTTCTGTCACAGAAACCCAGAGAGAGATAGGGGAAAGGATATATAGAGTGAGAAAGAAAGAGATTGAAGGGAGAGAGAGAGGAGAGAAAGAGAGAGAGCGAAAGAGTTAGAAAGAGAGAGAGACAGAGATAGAGAAAGACAGACAGTGAGAGAGTTAAGCAGAAACAGAGATGAAAGAAAGATGTCTCCATACTCTCATACCAAAGCACACACTCTTTCTGCTGACAATAGACATTAACATTAACCAACACTTGACATGCAATTATTGCATCACTTTGATCCAGGTGTAATTATTTATTCTCCAACTGATCTGATGCTCGTCTCTGTGTGGGATCGAGTCAATTAACACAGACACAGAGGGGCGGTTCTGTTTTTCTTTTGTGGGAATGAAAAGCAAACTGAGGAAGTACTGTTTCACTGTAGGCTCTGGCTCTAGACAGTGTAGCAGCAGACAGGAACATTCAGTCTCACCTTTTCCCCCAGACACAGAAGGGTGCTTGTTTTGTTTTCTGCTAGTAAAAAACATATTGTAAAATGGATGAATGTTTTCCTGTAGCAAACGTGTATGTTCATCCCCAGAGATAGATTCCACTGTGATTCTTCCAGGCTCTTCCCCTTGATATTTCATTTTATTATCTGTGAATAAACACCTTATTGTTGGTGGGTACACTCTTTCTGTGTCGCACAGTAGAGGCAAGACACAGTAGTAGCAGACAGGTAGCAAAGTTAACTGAAGTACCCCACCTACCAATTCCCCCAGTCTCACCCCTCTGCACATGTTGTGCAATTCCCCATTTTAATTCTCCAAAGTCATCAGTGCAGCTATCGTGTTCAGGCTCTTAAGTGCGTTAAGCTGCGTTGAGAACAAAGAGCAGGAGAACGGGGGAATCCTGACGGGAAGAGGAGTGTAAAATTGTCTGATTCGCTTGAAGAATCGCAAAGAAAGAGAGGAATTATGGAGAAGATGCAGCAGATTATTTGGGACGTTTCAGGTGTGGGGTGTGGGGTGGGGGGTGGGGGGTGGGGGACACGCGGGGGAAAGTAGAGGAAGAGATAATGGGAGGATTTAAAAGGCAGTCAGAGAGAGAGGGAGACAGAGGAGGTAGAGATAGTGGATGGATGGATGAATGGATGTGGGGAGAGAGAGGGAGATGGATGATGTGATGCAGGTTGGGTGATAGAGGAGGACTAGTGGAGCTTAGTAACATGCTGGGAAGTTCCTTATTTAGTTTTAGTTTGTTTCTCTTTCAGGAGGTCCTGTATGAGGTGGACAAGCCAACTGAGATAAAACATCAAGTGTGTTTGTGGGTCAACATATACAGTACCTACACACTTTACTCTCAAGATTATTATTTTGCTATAAAAAACACAATGATACAGTACACTTAAACTAACGCCAACTCCTTTTTTGGGTCATGCCATCTCCCTAAGCTCACTGGGGCAATCAGATCACTGCAGGTAGTGGGGGAGTCTTTCCCCTCCACCCCTCCAGATAGCTCACACTAGTGGGCGGTGTTAAGTGGGTGAGATGTAGGACAGTGTAATTAACGGTAGTCCTTTAGAGGGGCCCGCCTCCCTCCGTGGGGAGCGCCAGATATAGCTCTCATTAATTCCTATTTATGTGTAATGAGAGGGTCATGTACGGTGTAATAAATGTCTGTTTTATTTGGGTAAGAGCTGCCTGGAGGGCTGCATCCTCTCTCTGCTGGCTAACTGCCTTATAAACACTGTTTACCCACTCAGCTCCCATCAGCCTGCCGGGCTCCCTGGGTGGGGAGCAGAAGCACACACAATAAAATGAGCAGGGGTGTGTGTGTAGTGGGATAAATTCACAAGTCTAAAAACAGATAGTATCCTTTCCATTTTCTAACTCATATTACTCATGATTGTAAATGGTGGTTGTCTTGTTCTAGGCCACCCAGTACAGGAGACAAGGGTTCATACGGGTCAGTTAGCCTCATGTCTGTCAGAGCCTGGGGACCTTATAGAGGAGCTGTCTGTATTAGCCCTGACAGTACTCTACTACAGCCTTTACAATGGGACTGCACCCCTAGGGAACTCATACTAGTCCACTATGTATTCCTCTCTCTCTAACAGACTTAGCAGACCTGCCAGCTTCACTCCCAGGATAAAGACATGAGTGGGATCTGACAGGTCTTTCACACAGTAATGTAGCCTTACCTCAGGCCTTCCTGTTCATACAGTCACATACCTCTCTAGCCAGAGCAGTGATGAACCTCAGGCCTTCCTGTTCATACAGTCACATACTTCTCTAGCCAGAGAAGTGATGAACCTCAGGCCTTCCTGTTCATACAGTCACATACCTTTCTAGTTGGAGCAGTGATGGACCTCGGGCCTTCCTGTTCATACAGTCACATACCTCTCTAGCCAGAGCAGTGATGAACCTCAGGCCTTCCTGTTCATACAGTCACATACTTCTCTAGCCAGAGAAGTGATGAACCTCAGGCCTTCCTGTTCATACAGTCACATACTTCTCTAGCCAGAGCAGCGATGGACCTCAGGCCTTTCTGTTCATACAGTCACATACCTCTCTAGCCAGAGCAGTGATGGACCTCAGGCCTTCCTGTTCATACAGTCACATACCTTTCTAGTCAGAGCAGTGATGGACCTCAGGCCTTCCTGTTCATACAGTCACATACCTTTCTAGCCAGAGCAGTGATGGACCTCAGGCCTTCCTGTTCATACAGTCACATACCTCTCTAGCCAGAGCAGTGATGGACCTCAGGCCTTTCTGTTCATACAGTCACATACCTTTCTAGTCGGAGCAGTGATGGACCTCAGGCCTTCCTGTTCATACAGTCACATACCTCTCTAGCCAGAGCAGTGATGGACCTCAGGCCTTTCTGTTCATACAGTCACATACCTTTCTAGTCGGAGCAGTGATGGACCTCAGGCCTTCCTGTTCATACAGTCACATACCTTTCTAGTCGGAGCAGTGATGGACCTCAGGCCTTCCTGTTCATACAGTCACATACCTCTCTAGCCAGAGCAGTGATGGACCTCAGGCCTTTCTGTTCATACAGTCACATACCTCTCTAGCCAGAGCAGTGATGGACCTCAGGCCTTTCTGTTCATACAGTCACATACCTCTCTAGCCAGAGCAGTGATGGACCTCAGGCCTTTCTGTTCATACAGTCACATACCTCTCTAGCCAGAGCAGTGATGGACCTCGGGCCTTTCTGTTCATACAGTCACATACCTCTCTAGCCAGAGCAGTGATGGACCTCAGGCCTTTCTGTTCATACAGTCACATACCTCTCTAGCCAGAGCAGTGATGGACCTCAGGCCTTTCTGTTCATACAGTCACATACCTCTCTAGCCAGAGCAGTGATGGACCTCAGGCCTTCCTGTTCATACAGTCACATACCTCTCTAGCCAGAGCAGTGATGGACCTCAGGCCTTCCTGTTCATACAGTCACATACCTCTCTAGCCAGAGCAGTGATGGACCTCAGGCCTTTCTGTTCATACAGTCACATACCTCTCTAGCCAGAGCAGTGATGGACCTCAGGCCTTCCTGTTCATACAGTCACATACCTCTCTAGCCAGAGCAGTGATGGACCTCAGGCCTTTCTGTTCATACAGTCACATACCTCTCTAGCTAGAGCTGGGGTTGACCTGATGGGTCTGAGGCCTGTGTTCTTTCATTGGAATAGTTAAAGCACAGCATTTTCAGCCCTACTCTAATGTTAACTCTTGTCAATCAGAGCTTACCTCCTATAAATGGCCCAGTTCTGTCCCTATAGGCATGCTAAACCACCTTCTCCTGTGCTAGTGATGCTGCAGGAGAATGATGGAAATCCCCATTATTGGTTTAGCATTTTTTAGGAAATGTGGTGTGGAGCATTGGAGTGTGTGTGTAACATTGTAACTTTCTGGGAGAGATCCTGGCTTTCCCCCAGTCAGCAAAACTATTTTATTGGCAAGAGAGAGGTGCTGATCCGAATCTGCTATCTACCATCTGTGATCAACCTTTAGGTGGAGGGAGGGAGCAGTCTAGTAACATGCTCATGTGAGCAAGTGCCATGTGTCTTCCATCTCTGTCAAGCTCCATCTTTTCTGTCCTAAGTTAGTCCTTATACCCCAGATGCTTTCTTATGGGGGACAGTGATTCATTTAGTCTATTCAGGAAGGCTGGGGTAGTAGTCTGTGTAGAATGTCTATGTCCTTACCAGTCCCCTGATGTGGAGGCAAATCTGTGTGTGTGTGTGTGTGTGTGTGTGTGTGTGTGTGTGTGTGTGTGTGTGTGTGTGTGTGTGTGGTAGCCATATGCAGAGCTCATTTAGATGGGGGTATGTGGTTTAACCATTCAATTCAACTGGATCCGCTCTCATGCTGACCTGTGCGACGGTGAGAGCCGTGCGAGTAGGGTTTTGTGTGATGTTTGTGGGGCTGAATTGGACTGTTGGATTGCGACCCTCAAACAGATTTGCTTTTTCTTTGCCAACAAAAGAAACGACCACAAAAGCCAATCAGGTTCTGCCTCATTTGGCCCTGTGCAAAGCATATGTCCGTCCGTTCTCCCTGCATTCTGCCCTTAAAGATGGACTGGAGCTCTGCCGTACATAGACACCCTGCCCTTGCTAGTGCATGACAATGCCTTCAAACACACTCACTTGTTGAGGCCTACTCCTTCTATGGTGTCTCTTTACAACCCCACACCCCCCCTTGTCTGCTCAAATGTGCTTCTCTGATTTTTCAGACACATTTTTCTAATGTTTTACACTTCATATAATTCGGTGTGTATAGGGAAGGCCAGTTTGGGGGTGACATAATTGATGGCAGCCATGACCCTTGGGGGGTTAATCTGGTGGAAAGGGCAGCCTTTCAATCACCAAGGAGATCACATGTACCGCACGTGCACACACACACACACACACACACACACACACACACACACACACACACACACACACACACACACACACACACACACACACACACACACACACACACACACACACACACACACACACACACACACACACACACACACACACGACACACACACACACACGCACTTACACACACACACACACACACACACACACACACACCACACACACACACACACACACACACACACACACACACACACACACATGCACACGCACGCACACACCATACACACGCACACACACATGCACACACACACACACACACACACACACACACTTACACACACACACACATCCCAACTCATCTCTCGGGGCCTGAATAGACATAAAACCTCCTCCCACCCCTTCTCTGTGAGAGGCCTAGTGTTTTTCCAGCCCCCCACCTCTCAGTCTGTTCACTCCAATGCCTGCTCAGCTTTAGTGATGTCAACAGTCAGGGGCCTTCAAAGTGGACTTAGCCTGCACAGTGATGAGACCAAGTCAACACATGACACTAATTCACCCCAACCATCCCAGTCAGTCCCCATGCAGAAGCTTTAGCTATCTTCCCACCAGTCCTCATTGAAATTTGGCAAATCAAATTTCAGCCAGGTCTCTATATGGGGCAACTGTAATGTCATGATATGCAGGAATAGGTAAGAGCAGCACTTTAATTACTGGAAGTTGTGTGATGTCACAGGAAAGTGAAAGTGGCTCGGGCTTATTTCCTGGGCTAATATAACGTTTCCAGCCGTGTGACTGTTACCCCCAGAGCAACGTAACCTGGGACGCCAGACACACACACACACACACACACACACACACACACACACACACACACACACACACACACACACACACACAGCATGTTCACAGTTCCCTGGTTGTCCATATCACCCAGCAGAAGCTATCAATTACCTGAAGCAAGGTGCCTGATGCCTTTTTCCACCGACCAGTTGTGGAAGTCATATTGGTTTCATGTATTAGCAGCTTGCCAAACTCCACTCCCTGGGCCTATGAAATAAGATGTCGGGGCAGGAGCAACTGGAGCAGCCACTAAGTGTCAGAAGATTTGGAAGAATAGAATGAAATCTACCCTGAGCTAGAGTGATAGTGTCAGACCAAAAGGGGAGATGGAGTGATTGAGAGTAGAGCTGGATGAAGAGAGAGACTGGAAGAGAGAGAGAGACAGAGTGAGAGAGAAAGCAGGGTTAAGACTCTGGCTGGTTCAGATATCTGTGTGGATGTTTGAGGTTGGCCATCTTGGTCAGCGTGACATGAGCTCCTCCATGTAGCTGGTTGTGTAAGAGAGGTCCCAGCAGTCGTAAACAGAAGGATGGATTACTGTGCCGGGCTAGGCCTCCATTATGGGCAGCCTGTAGTTGGCACAGAGAGTCTGACGAGGAGGCCTGTACATTGCTGGGACTGGTAAATGTGGCTGTGCCAGGGAGTTGGGGGAAAACTGGAAGAGGTAGAGGTGTAGCTGCCAGTCAGACAGACAGAGGTGTGCAGAGCCGTAAGGTATATGCTGTCTCTATCTCTAACCACTGATACAGGGTCAGATATGTCTTTACTCCGCAATGGATAAGGATAGAATTGAGGGTAGGTTAATCTCATCTTAGATATGTGGATAACTTTTAACTACAGTGTGTGGAGAAGAGTGTGAGTCATAGCCTGGTCCAAAAGAGGAAGAAGAGCCAGATATAATCCAACATGCCTGCAACTGCTGATCTGAAGTCAGGCAATAAGACTTTACATGGGGTGTTAACAATTTGAAAGACACTCTCGGGTCAGTCTGAATGCACTACAGTATTTATGGTATGTGAACCACTCTGGAGCTTATTTTCCTATCACTTCGTACTTCCTCCCTAGTAATATACTTTCTATAAGTTACACTGTGACCAAACCAGTCACCTTTGGACTGGTAGTGAAGCATAGCACCATAATAACACAGCCCCGTCTACCCTCACTTTAATTTTCTTCCCAGTCATTTTATATGGAAACACAAATGGTGGTATTTGAGATCAGAGGTTAGATAGTTGTTTGTTAGTTGTGCGTGTCACCAGGTGACATGGAGAGGATCTGTGTCTGCACCACGTACTCTCACTACTGGTGTACCCCAGGGCTCGGTTCTAGGCCCTCGTCTCTCCATACACCAAGTCACTCGGCTCCATCATATCTTCACATGGTCTCTCCTATCATTGCTGACACCCAGGTGTCGACACTCATCTCTGGCAGATATCTCAACTTGGATGACGGCCCACCACCTCAAGCTCAACCTCGACAAGACTAAGCTGCTCTTCCTCCCGGGGAAGGCCTGCCCTCTCAAAGACCTCTCCATCACAGTTGACAACTCCACAGTGTCGCCCTCCCAGACTGGAAAGAATCTTGGAGTTACCCGAGACAAACACCCTGTCGTTCTCTGCAAACATCAAAGCAGTGGCTCGCTCCTGCAGGTTCATGCTCTACAACATCCGTAGAGTACAACCTTTCCTCACACAGGTCCTAATCCAGGGTCTTGTCCTGTACCGTCTGGACTACTGCAACTCGCTGTTGGCTGGGCTCCCTGCTTGTACCATCAAACCCCTGCAACTTATCCAGAATGCTGCAGCCTGCCTGGTTTTCAACCTTCCCAAGTTCTCTCATGTCAACACGCTCCTTCGCACACTCCACTGGCTTCCAGTTGAAGCTCACATCCACTACAAGACCATGGTGCTTACCTACAGAGCAGCAAGAGGTACTGCCCATCCCTACCTTCAGGCTATGATAAAAACCCTACACCTCAACCCAAGCACTCAGTTCTGCCACCTCAGGTCTCAGGTCCCACTCAGCCCAGCCCAATCTCTCCTCTGTCCTGGCACCAATGGTTGATTCCCCCCCCCCCCCGGATAAGCGGCTGCTAAATTACTATAATGTCAAATGTGTCAGTGAGAAGCCGCGGGCTGCCTTGGGGTTTGGTCTTTAGAAGTTGTTCTCAGTCTATGTTTGCATTCGTTTACCTAAGATAGGAAATCTGGAGGCCTTTCGTTAGATTAAATGCACAATGCTGGAGCTGGTGGACAAGAGTATAGAGCTGGATCTGGGTGTGGCAGCTATAGGTTCCCCTCTGCCCTTTCTCTCCCCCTTGTCCCCGTGACCCGGGGTTGGGACCATCTCTGGTCAGCATCAGGAAGCTGAGGACGGGTGCTGTCATCTGGATGTAAACAGAGGGGGAGGAGAGGACCACCCAGTGCTAATAGACGAGGCTGAGATGATAAAGGTGTGGGCTGTGGATGTAGGATAGGCTGGGTTGGGTAGGTGGGGCTGTGGTTGTAGGGCGGGCTGGGTAGGTGTAGGTGTAGGGCAGGCTGGGCTGGGTAGGTGTGGGCTGTGGGTGTAAAGCAGGCTGTGCTGGGTAGGTGTGAGTGTAGGGCAGGCTGGGCTGGGTAGGTGTGGGCTGTGGGTGTAGGGTGTAGGGCAGGCTGGGCTGGGTAGGTGTTGGCTGTAGGTGTAGGGCAGGCTGGGCTAGGTAGGTGTGTGCTGTGGGTGTAGGGTGTAGGGCAGGCTGGGCTGGGTAGGTGTTGGTGTGGTTGTAGGGCAGGCTGGGCTGGGTAGGTGTGGGCTGTGGGTGTAAAGCAGGCTGTGCTGGGTAGGTGTGAGTGTAGGGCAGGCTGGGCTGGGTAGGTGTTGGCTGTGGGTGCTGGGCTGGGTAGGTGTGGGCTGTGGGTGTAAGGCAGGCTGGGCTAGGTAGGTGTGAGTGTAGGGCAGGCTGGGT
The DNA here is from genome assembly GCF_023373465.1 of Oncorhynchus keta. Lineage (NCBI taxonomy): Eukaryota > Metazoa > Chordata > Actinopteri > Salmoniformes > Salmonidae > Oncorhynchus > Oncorhynchus keta. The sequence goes on from NW_026290907.1 coordinate 79,845, forward strand.
AGGTGTTGGCTGTGGGTGCTGGGCTAGGTAGGTGTGGGCTGTGGGTGTAAGGCAGGCTGGGCTAGGTAGGTGTTGGCTGTGGGTGCTGGGTACGTGGGGCTGTGGGTATAAGGCAGGCTGGGGACTGGGTAGGTGTGGGCTTTGGGTGTAGGGCTGGCTGGGCTGGGTAGGTGTGGGCTGTGGGTGCTGGGTACGTGGGGCTGTGGGTGTAAGGCAGGCTGGGGGCTGGGTAGGTGTGAGTGTAGGGCAGGCTGGGTAGGTGTGGGCTGTGGGTGTAGGGCAGGCTGGGCTGGGTAGGTGTGGGTGTAGGGCAGGCTGGGCTGGGTAGGTGTGGGTGTAGGGCAGGCTGGGTAGGTGTGGTTTGTGGGTGTAGGGCAGGCTGGGCTTGGTAGATGTGGGCTGTGGGTGTAGGGAAGGCAGTGCTGGGTAGGTGTGGGTGTAGCGCAGGCTGGGCTGGGTAGATGGTCGGCTGTAGGTTTAGTGCAGACCGGGCTGGGTAGGTGTGGGTATGGGTAGGTGTGGGTCTAGGGGGTGGTAAGGAACTTGTTCTGGCCCAGTGCAGTAAACAAGCAGTAGAGTCTCTAAAGGTCCTGGGGATCAGCCTGGGGCTAAACCTGAAGGCGTCACTCATCACCGGTCTGTCAGACCCTCGTGAACACAACACAACAAACACACATAGAGAGACACACACACACACACACACAGATACGCCCCTCGCCCCTCTTAGGAGCCTGTTGCCATTGTGTTTACTAAGAATTAAGAGGAGAGGTGAGCGTGAGTTCAGGCCTGCCATCAGTGTGAGGATCCTGTTGTGGGTCTTCTCCTGCTTCTTTGGTGGCTTCTGTCATCATCCATGCTGGGACAGAGGGGCTCTTCCCCTCTCCTCTGAACCCCTGACCCCTCACACCTCCAGGGTGAAGAGACACACATACTGAGTCAGCATTTAGTGGGTTTAAAGCAGGTTAAATAGGTTTCAGTTCAGTTATGGTTCAGTTTTACTCAGCAGTGCTGAATCACACAGCAGACAAATACGATTTAGGAGTACTGTAAAGGAAAGCAATCCATAGAGATGGTGAGAACTCATTTCAGAGATGTTGATACACACGGAATGCACTTTTTTCATAGTTTCTCAAGCTGTCAATCATATGAAGAATAGTGTTTGATGCAAGGTGACGGCTACAGTACAGTTTCCATAGGGACCAAACCTATAGCCAGCCACCATGCTCTCCTCTGGTCAGCTGATTTATCTGACGTCTCATTTTCCTCAGGTGCAATCGGTCACATGTCCTCGGCTCGCTGCCCGTGTCATCAAATGTTTTGACACCTGTCGAATCGGTGTAGAGGGAAGTGAGGGTGATTTGAACGTCTCTGAATCCTGCTCCGCTCCCTTCTCAAGAACCCACAATCAAACCTGTCCTCACGCGAATGAAGACAGACAGGTGGATTGTCAGAAACTGATTAAAAAGGCTGGGGAAAAAAAGTCTCCCTTGCATTGTGGGTTTTGAAAGAGAGGAGGGGGAGAATGGAGAGGAGATAGAAAGAGGTAGCTGTGTAATAGGAGGAAATGAAAGTGTGTGACTGGTGGATGTGACAGGAAGAGACTGCTCTTACTTAACAAGCAGTCAGAGTCAGTCAGAGTAACAGATCCATCACACCTCCCTCTGAGGGGAGAGATAGAGGGAGAGAGAGATGGAGAAAGAGATGGAGGGGAGAGAGAGAGATGGAGATGGAGGGAGAGAGAGAGAAAAAGACAGGAGGAGAGAGAAAGACTGAAGGGAAAGAGGGATTTGAGCGGCACTGACAGAACTGCATTTAATTTGGGCTGCCAGATCCCTTTTCATTTGACTTCCTCTGAAGCAGCTTAGAGAAGAGGAGGAGAGGAGAAGACAGCAGAGGAGGAGAGAAAACAGAGGAGAGGAACAGAGAGGAGAGGTTACCAGTATGTTCCAGATTAACGTTGATGCACCACGTCACACTCTAAGCCGCCCTGTAATTCATGTTCAACAGGGGATACTCACACATTACACACCAGTGGTATATGTGATTAATTGACTCACTCTCTAATATTTGGGGTAATTTGCCATCCTCTGATGTGAAACTGACAACCAGAATAAAATACGTTTGATACCAAAAATATTATTTACTCATGTCACTACACAAGTGAGGTCTGCAAAACAAAAACCTGATGAAAAGGCGTTTAAATATAATGTATGTACAGGAAATGAATATTCAAATAGTCTGTGACAACTGTGTTCAATTTGGAGTTTGTGACATCAACTGGGTCTATTACAGCATTTTAGACTCTATTCCCTGCATTATAGGTGCTATTCCCTGCATTATAGACGCTATTCCCTGCATTATTCCCTGCATTATAGGTGCTATACCCTGCATTATAGACGCTATTCCCTGCATTATAGGCGCTATTCCCTGCATTATAGACGCTATCCCCTGCATTATAGGCGCTATTCCCTGCATTATAGGCGCTATTCCCTGCATTATAGACGCTATTCCCTGCATTATAGACGCTATTCCCTGCATTATAGGCGCTATTCCCTGCATTATAGACGCTATTCCCTGCATTATAGGCGCTATTCCCTGCATTATAGACGCTATCCCCTGCATTATAGGCGCTATTCCCTGCATTATAGCTACATTATAGACGCTATTCCCTGCATTATAGATTCCCTGCATTATAGACGCTATCCCCTGCATTATAGGCGTTATTCCCTGCATTATAGACGCTATTCCCTGCATTATAGGCGCTATTCCCTGCATTATAGACGCTATCCCCTGCATTATAGACGCTATCCCCTGCATTATAGGCGCTATTCCCTGCATTATAGACGCTATTCCCTGCATTATAGGCGCTATCCCCTGCATTATAGACGCTATCCCCTGCATTATAGGCGCTATTCCCTGCATTATAGACGCTATTCCCTGCATTATAGGCGCTATTCCCTGCATTATAGACGCTATCCCCTGCATTATAGACGCTATCCCCTGCATTATAGGCGCTATTCCCTGCATTATAGGCGCTATTCCCTGCATTATAGACGCTATCCCCTGCATTATAGGCGCTATTCCCTGCATTATAGACGCTATTCCCTGCATTATAGACGCTATTCCCTGCATTATAGACGCTATTCCCTGCATTATAGACGCTATTCCCTGCATTATAGGCGCTATTCCCTGCATTATAGGCGCTATTCCCTGCATTATAGACGCTATTCCCTGCATTATTCCCTGCATTATAGACGTTATTCCCTGCATTATAGACACTATTCCCTGCATTATAGACTCTATTCCCTGCATTATATATGCTATTCCCTGCATTATATATGCTACTCCCTGCATTATAGACGCTATTCCCTGCATTAGACGCTATTCCCTGCATTATAGACTTTATTCCCTGCATCATAGACTCTATTCCCTGCATTATATATGCTATTCCCTGAATTATATATGCTATTCCCTGCATTATAGGCGCTATTCCCTGCATTATAGGCGCTATTCCCTGCATTATAGACGCTATTCCCTGCATTATAGACGCTATTCCCTGCATTATAGACACTATTCCCTGCATTATAGACGCTATTCCCTGCATTATAGACGCTATTCCCTGCATTATAGACGCTGTTCCCTACATCAGACGCTATTCCCTACATTATAGACGCTATTCCTTGCATTATAGATGCTATTCCCTGCATTATAGACGCTATTCCCTACATTATAGGCGCTATTTCCTGCATTATAGACGCTATTCCCTGCATTATAGACGCTATTCCCTACATTATAGACGCTGTTCCCTACATCAGACGCTATTCCCTACATTATAGACGCTATTCCTTGCATTATAGACGCTATTCCCTGCATTATAGACTATATTCCCTACATTATAGACGCTATTCCCTGCATTATAGACGCTATTCCCTGCATTATAGACGCTATTCCCTACATTATAGACGCTATTCCCTGCATTATAGACGCTATTCCCTGCATTATAGACGCTATTCCCTACATTATAGACGCTATTCCCTGCATTATAGACGCTATTCCCTGCATTATAGACGCTATTCCCTGCATTATAGACGCTATTCCCTGCATTATAGACGCTATTCCCTACATTATAGACGCTATTCCCTACATTATAGACGCTATTCCCTGCATTATAGACGCTATTCCCTGCATTATAGACGCTATTCCCTGCATTATAGACGCTATTCCCTGCATTATAGACGCTATTCCCTGCATTATAGACGCTATTCCCTACATTATAGACGCTATTCCCTGCATTATAGACGCTATTCCCTACATTATAGACGCTATTCCCTGCATTATAGACGCTATTCCCTGCATTATAGACGCTATTCCCTGCATTATAGACGCTGTTCCCTACATCAGACGCTATTCCCTGCATTATAGACGCTATTCCCTGCATTATAGACGCTATTCCCTACATTATAGACGCTATTCCCTGCATTATAGACGCTATTCCCTGCATTATAGACGCTATTCCCTGCATTATAGGCGCTATTCCCTGCATTATAGACTCTATTCCCTGCATTATTCCCTGCATTATAGACTATATTCCCTGCATTATTGCCTGCATTACAGGCATTAATCCCTGCATTATTCCCTGCATTATAGACGCTATTCCCTGCATTATAGACGCTATTCCCTGCATTATAGACGCTATTCCCTGCATTATAGACGCTATTCCCTGCATTATAGGCGCTATTCCCTGCATTATAGACTCTATTCCCTGCATTATTCCCTGCATTATAGACTATATTCCCTGCATTATTGCCTGCATTACAGGCATTAATCCCTGCATTATTCCCTGCATTATAGACTCTATTCCCTGCATTATAGACGCTATTCCCTTTAGAGACGTTTTCGTGAGAACAACCGCAGGGAATAGCGTCTATAATGCAGGAAATAGCGCCTATAATGCAGGGAATAGCGCCTATAATGCAGGGAATAGCGCCTATAATGCAGGGAATACCGTCTATAATGCAGGGAATACCGTCTATAATGCAGGGAATAGCGTCTATAATGCAGGGAATACTGTCTATAATGCAGGGAATACTGTCTATAATGCAGGGAATAGTGTCTATAATGTATCCAGAACAAATAGAAGTGTCAAATGACACGTCCAGGGAGTCAGGAAGTGTTCAGAACAGCTCCACCTGCGCCAAATTGGGCCTGATAAGTCTGAGATTTGGTTTTCTTTGGATTCATAGACCGAATCGAGATATGGAACCATGTCATTTTAATACATAATTTCCTGTTTACTTCCTATCTTTCAGACGCAACTCTTACTGGCAGCGGTAGAGGAAGAGGGACAACCGGAGGAGGGCAGGAGAGAGATGGCAGAGACCCTGCTAACTGCCCTGACAGACAGACAGCAGCACAGACAGACCTGGAGAGACAGGTAAGCAGATAACAACAGTAAACAGAAACTCACACACAACAATGTTGAAATGTGAAAACAAGCACACGTGTCTGGATGGCACATGTTCAAGAATCACACCCTGTTACACTTTCAATTGTGTGAAACAAAACCTTAAAGGAATCAGTATTGTTGAAATTTGAGTAGGAACGTAGGTGATGTGAAGTGAATTCCTCAGATAGTCTGCAGATCTGACGTAGGTGTTGGAGGTTGTTTGTAGTGAGGGGTCCTTGGACCTAGCAGCTATCAATCAGGGTGACGTGTGTCTTGGATTGGATAGCTCAGTAACTTCCTTCCCCTAGATGAGGCCCAGTCCAGGATAAGAACAGAGACCGAGCCCATTCATTCAGATAAAGCAAGGCCTCACACTCACTGTTCTCTCTGTCACACACACACAATACATATTATACACACATGTTATGACATATACACCCATAACACCCTCCCACACAAAACATAATGTGTTTGTTTTAGCTGTTCCACCCATCTCTACTGCTTTGGTGCCCTTGTCTCAGAAAGACACACACTTAGCCACACTCACAGGCATGCATACTCAGGAATGCACACACACATATGTGCTCTCACACACACACACACACACACACACACACACACACACACACACACACACACACACAAAAACGCATATTTTGCCCAGTGGGTTTAATAATGACGGAAAACCAATGGTCCAAACCTCATGTCTCTATCAGAACCTTGTAGGACGGTCAGAATTGGTGTGACTAACTCAATGGTCCAAACTTCATGTCTCTATCAGAACCTTGTAGGAGGGCCAGAATTAGTGTGACTCAATCAATGATCCAAACCTCATGTCTCTATCAGAACCTTGTAGGACGGCCAGAATTAGTGTGACTCAATCAATGGAAGCCAGAGAAAAAAAGTGGTCAAAAAATCTGTAACATTGCATGGCGTCTGCCAGGCTGGACTCTGTCCATGAATTAAGGCTACTGGCTACTTGACAGGTTCTCTTTCCCGTTGAACTTTCTTCTTGAATCCACAGGACATAAAACAGTATAGAGGTCAGATGGAAAAGGATTTTGAGACAGGACATGAAGTATTTTCTTATTTTAGTATACGCTTTTCTCACAAAAACAAGCGTATCTCTGTGAAATGTCAACGGAGCACTGAGCGAATACCAAGCTTTTGTTTTTCAAAGCATTTTACGTTTAATCCGGGTCATGTCATGCAAATGTAGCTTTTAGAGAAACACCCCACTGAACGATTCAGAACATGAATAATAATATTTGTCTTGTTAAGATGTATTTTATAACATAAGTAAAGATGTATTTTATAACGTAAGGAAGTGAAATGTCATAACCAAAGCGCCTCTTCACCCACTCTGCCCAGAACACCCTACATATTATGACATATACACCCATAACACCCTCCCACACAAAACATTATGTGTTTGTTTTAGCTGTTCCACCTCTCTCTCCTCTCTGGTAGTGGTAACACCCCCCCCTACTGTTTTGTTTCGGTGCCTTTTTCTCAGAAAGACACACACACACACACACACACACACAGCCGCTCTCCGAGGGTGTCTCAGGGGGAGTTGGGATGTAACTTTCACACCTCACACTCGTACAGGTTACCCGCTTGTACCTGCACTGAAACAGGACAACTATAAGCACCCCCTATTAGAACGTTGACACACACACCCTACATATTATTACATATACACCCATAACACCCTCCCACACAAAACATAATATGTTTTGTGTGGGAGGATGTTATGTAAGGGATAATCAACCAGGGCCTATGCGTTCTATTGAAAACAATGCACAATGTGGAAGGTGTGTCCCATGACACGCCAGTGTGAATAGTAGCTAGAATATACCAATAAAAGTCGCTGGAGGGGTCTGAAAAGTCTCAAAGTTGGCAACGTTGGGAATAATGCATGCTCTAGAATGCCCTTCAAGCCAATCAGAAACAAGTATACAACAATGCTATGGAACACTAGAGAAACTTAACCAAGTGTAATTCTTCCCTAAGGGTGGACACAGCTGTATTCAGACTCAGACATGGCTTCCCCTGTGGTGGTACCCCACTGTGGGTGGAGTCTTCTCCTTATCTCTAAACATTACATCATTCTCGCTGAGCAGGGAACTAAGTGATATGAGCCTTCAACACTTTCTCCCCTTATTAGTACTGTCACAACGGATTTTTCCCTGCACTCAGCCCTCATGTCTCTTGTGTAACTAATGTTCCTATGTTCTGAGTATGACAATGTTCAAAGTTTACTCCAGAATCCAACAGTATAATTAAGCAATAAGGCCAGAGGGGGTGTGTTATATGGCCAATATTATACCCTGATGAAGACAGCTTGGCTGTCCAAACGTTGATAATTACATTTTTGCATCTGAGCTCCTAGAGTGTGCGGCTCTCTTTTATTTTCAAGTTTTCTACTGCGCTAGCCAGCACCTCGCCTAAATAGGTATGCGTTTCTTTTTCTTCCTTATGGCCAATATACCACAGCTAAGGGATGTCCTAATGCACGACTCAACGCGGAGTGCCTGGATACCTTTATTTAACCAGGCAAGTCAGTTAAGAACATATTCTTATTTTCAATGACGGCCTGGGAACAGTGGGTTAACTGCCTGTTCAGGGGCAGAACGACAGATTTGTACCTTGTCAGCTCGGGGGTTTGAACTCACAACCTTCCGGTTACTCTAACCACTAGGCTACGCTGCCGCCACTAGGCTACGCTGCCGCAGGATACAACCCCTTAGCTGTGGTATATTGGCCATATACCATAAACCACCGAGGTGGTTTTGTCGTACCCATAGTGTACGGTCTGACATTCCACGACTGTCAGCCAATCAGCTTTCATAAACCACCCAGTTTATAAGGATGTATATGTAATAATGTGTAGTGTGTGTATGTTCCTGTGTGTGTGTGCATTCCTGTGTGTTGTATGCCTGTGTGTGTAGATTAGTGTGTGTCTTTCTGAGACAACGGCACCAAAGCAGTAGAGGGGGGTCATAATCAGCCACTGGGCCCCAGCTGTAAGGTCCCAGCCTGGACACCCTGCGTTCAGGGGCAGACGAGATCCAGGCCCTGGCTCTGGTAAGAACCTAAAGAGCATGGAGGGGAATGAACACATACAGACCACACACTGCAGATGAATACCAACCAGGGACAAACACACACAGACCACACACTACAGATTAATACCAACCAGGGATAAACACACACAGACCACACACTACAGATGAATAACAACCAGGGACAAACACACACAGACCACACACTACAGATTAATACCAACCAGGGACAAACACACACAGACCACACATTACAGATTAATACCAACCAGGGACAAATGCACACAGACCACACACTACAGATTAATACCAACCAGGGACAAACACACACAGACCACACACTACAGAGTAATACCAACCAGGGACAAACACACACAGACCACACACTACAGATTAATACCAACCAGGGACAAACGCACACAGACCACACACTACAGATTAATACCAACCAGGGACAAACACACACAGACCACACACTACAGAGTAATACCAACCAGGGACAAACACACACAGACCACACATTACAGATTAATACCAACCAGGGACAAACACACACAGACTACACACTACAGATGAATATCTGGACAGACAGCCCCCACCCTCTCCCCTCCATCCCCCCTATTGCCCCCAGAACCCTGTGTCCCGCCTCTGTTTTGATGTGTCCCCTCTTGTTGACCCGAGCTACGCCTTGACCAGATGATTCTTGTAAACAGACAGTTTCCGCACACCTCGTCGGCCTGCGTTGACGCCTAGCCCGGCCTCTCAGCCTCTGGAGGAGGGAAGGAGGGAGGGCTGGCCATCTGAACTGCATTCCTAACGCAGGTGCTGAAAGCTAGAAACCATCCCACTAGTCACTACACCCACCCCTCAACACTACTACAAGACCCGCACTACCAACCCACAAATGTCTGTACCACCCTCCTAGTCCAGCCCAGTCACACACACGCACACGCACACACAGCCCAGCCCAGCCCTCACACATCACAGGGAAACCAATAACAAGGCTCAGGACAGGAAATGCAGGGTCCCTGTCTTCGGTTCAGACAGGAGTTTATTTAATCAGCAGGATAGAGTGATTAGATTGGGGGGACAGCGCCATACACACATAGACATACACATAGACATACACATAGACATACACATACATACACACACACACACACACACACACACACACACACACACACACACACACACACACACACACACACACACACACACACACACACACACACACACACACACACACAGCCGTAATGTGTTTGAACTCCGACTGCTCCCTATCTCTCTGCACGCAGATAATGCATCTCCCCAAAAAGCAAGCTGGGGGTCGTCTGTGAAGTGGCCGTCAACAGACGACGTTTAGACAAAACGAAACACATGGCCTCGCGCAATGTTAAGAGACAATTCTGATAATGATTTGAGATATGGAGGGAAAAGAAACACTTTGTGATGAAAGATAGCTACACTTTGGAATCTCTGCAGGATTTTGTTCTGAAGTAGTTTCATTGTTCCTAATCAAACATAAACTATATGAATGTTGATATATTAGCGAGAGAAAGAGAGACCAAAGTTCATCTCAGTTTAGTCTGACAGATTCAAACATTCATTTATTTCCATAAAACCACCGAAATTGTACTTTTTAAAATGAACCAGTAGATTAATTTGACTGTTTTTATTTTTTCTATTTCTATGAAGGTTTAATTAGGTTTCAGTAGACTCAGTCTTCAACAGGCTCCACTGTCTGCGTTCTGCTGTTCTTTTGTTTCCATGGAAACCATTCAGAGAATAATGCTCGCTAAAGGTTTCAAAACACAAAACAACATGATGGATTACTCTAGCTAAAGGCACAGGAACATAAACACAGCAAGCTGATTGATGAAGTTTTCCCCTGACTTTTGTTTCTTAAACACGACCAGTTAAAGCACTGGAGCGCTCAGCAAACCTGTGCCTGCTAGCTCTCAGCCCAGTATTCCCTCAGGTACTTTTACCACTATATATATAGAGAGAGAGAGGTTCCCCGTGACCGCCAGGTCTTCACCAGTGAATTATGGGTACTCAGGGTGAAGAATGTCTTCGAACCCCCAGCACTGTGAGGGCCGTCCATCCATTCATTCATCCCCACTGCAACAATGAAGTTATGGGGCCTTTCTTATTATTATCAGCTTTTTGTCCTGTGACTTGGTTTCTGTTGGGTGCGTATTGAGAAAGCTTTGATATACAGTACCAGTCAAAAGTTCTGGACACACCAACTCATTCAAGGGTTTTTCTTTATTTTTACTATTTTCTACATTTTAAAATAATAGTGAAGACATTAAAACTATGAAATAACACATGGAATCATGTAGTAACCAAAAATATGTTATTTGAGATTCTTCAAAGTAGCCACCCTTTACCTTGATGACAGCTTTGCACACTCTTGGCATTCTCTCAACCAGCTTCATGAGGAATGCTTTTCCAACAGTCTTGAAGGAGTTCCCACATATGCTGAGCACTTGTTGGCTGCCTTTCCTTCATCAGTCCAACTCATCCCAAACCACCTCAATTGGGTTGAGGTCGGGTGATTGTGGTGGCCAGGTCATCCAATGCAGCACCATCACTCTACTTCTTGGTCAAATAACCCATACACAGCCTGGAGGTGTGTTTTGGATCATTGTACTGTTGAAAAACAAATTATAGTCCCACTAAGTGCAAACCAGATGGGATGGTGTATCGCTGCAGAATGATGTGGTAGCCATGCTAGTTAATTAAGTGTGCTTGAATTCTAAATAAATCATTGACAGTGTCACCAGCAAAGCACCATCACATCTCCTCCTCCATGCTTCACGGTGGGAACAACACATGCAGAGATCATCCGTTCACCTACTCTGCGTCTCACAAAGACACAGCGGTTAGAACCAAAAATCTCAAACCAAAGGACAGATTTTCACTGGTCTAATGTCCTTGTTCTTGTTTTTTGGCCCAAGCAAGTCTCTTCTTATTATTGGTATCCTTTAGTAGTGGTTCATTTGCAGCAATTCGACCTTGAAAGCCTGATTCATGCAGTCTCCTCTGAACAGTTGATGTTGAGATTTGTCTTTTACTTGAACTCTGTGAAGCATTTATTTGGGCTGCAATCTGAGATACAGTTAATTGCCGATTTCTGAGGCTGGTATCTATAATGAACTTATCCTCTGCAGCAGAGGTAACTCTGGGTCTTCCTTTCCTGTGGCGGTCCTCATTGAGAGCCAGTTTCATCATAAAACAAATTTTCCGGATTGACTGACCTTCATGTCTTAAAGTAATGATGGACTTCTCTTTGTTTATTTGAGCTGTTCTTGCCATAATATAGACTTGGTCTTTTACCAAATAGGGCCGTCTTCTGTATACCACCCTACCTTGTCACAACACAACTGATGCATTCAGATGGAAAGAAATTCCACAAATGTACTTTTAACAAGTCACACCTGTTGAAATGCATTCCAGGTGACTACCTCATGAAGCTGGTTGAGAGAATACCAAGAGTGTGCAAAGCTGTCATCAAGGCAAAGGGTGGCTACTTTTAAGTATATAAAAAATAAAATAGATTTAGATTTGTTTAACACTTTTTTTGGTTACTACATTATTCCATGTGTGTTATTTCCTTGTTTTGATGTCTTCACTATTATTCTACAATGTAGAAAATAGTGAAAATAAAGAAAAACCCTTGAATGAGTCAGTGAGCCACTTTTGACTGGTACTCCTGAGGTGCTGACTTGCTGCACCCTCGACAACTACTGTGATTAATATTATTTGACCATGCTGGTCATTTATGAACATTTGAACATCTTGGCCATGTTCTGTTATAATCTCCACCCGGCACAGCCAGAAGAGGACTGGCCACCCCTCATAGCCTGGTTCCTCTCTAGGTTTCTTCCTAGGTTTTGGCCTTTCTAGGGAGTTTTTCCCTAGCCACCGTGCTTCAACACCTGCATTGCTTGCCGTTTGGGGTTTTAGGCTGGGTTTCTATATAGCACTTTGAGATATCAGCTGATGTGCGTAGGGCTATATAAATACATTTGATTTGATTTGATACTGTACATATGCTGTCTACCATGTCCTTAGATAAATGTCCTGTGAGTGGCCCTCCAAACAGCCAGTATTGAGTCTGTGAGTGAGTGAGGGGGCTGTTCCCTAGCATGGCAGTTAAAGAATACATCATGAGGGTAAGGTAAACACTAGGTACTGACTTATCCTTTGCCATCCAGAATGTATGACCCCTGGAAGCTTTGCTATACTGGAGCCCTTTAGGTTGACATTGACTAGATCTGGGGAGCCTCGAGCCAGAGACCTGGAAGCTTTGCTATACTGGAGCCCTTTAGGTTGACATTGACTAGATCTGAGGAGCCTCGAGCCAGAGACCTGGAAGCTTTGCTATACTGGAGCCCTTTAGGTTGACATTGATTAGATCTGGGGAGCCTCGAGCCAGAGACCTGAAAGCTTTGCTATACTGGAGCCCTTTAGGTTGACATTGACTAGATCTGGGGAGCCTCGAGCCAGAGACCTGGAAGCTTTGCTATACTGGAGCCCTTTAGGTTGACATTGACTAGATCTGGGGAGCCTCGAGCCAGAGACCTGGAAGGTTGTTGTTAGTTGTCGTGTGGACATGAATCATGACTTCTTGTCGTAGTATGTTCAAACTTCTTGACAGGTGTTGTGACCTGTGCTGTGCCTGTGGCCACCTCAAACCTTCCTGAGTGAGGTGACCCCGTGCCGACCTATCAGAGCCAAAGGTCACGCCTCTGGACCAATAAAAAGGCTGCACTGTCACAGCCTGCGAGCAAACACTGAAGGGAACAGCTGTGAATTTTGTACTGACCGTGCAAACTGCTGTAGGCTTTGTAAGGTCATTATATGATAATGAAAATGATTACAGAATTACATGGGGGTTTAGGACATGAGAGCGGCGGGGAGGGGAAGGGAGGAGGAGGAGGAGGTAGAGGAGAGGGGGAGGCACATTGGGTTTGATAAATGGACTGTGAAGGTACCCATCTGGCCCTTCTCTGTGGCTTTTCTCTTCTTTTCTTTCGTTCTGTTTGGTTCATTCTGCGTCTCTCTCTCTTTACTACCTCCCTTTCATTCTGTTTGGTTCATTCTGTTTGGTTCATTCTGTTTGGTTCATTCTGTTTGGTTCATTCTGTGTCTCTCTCTCTCTTTACTACCTCCCTTTCATTCTGTTTGGTTCATTCTGCGTCTCTCTCTCTTTACTACCTCCATTTCATTCTGTTTGGTTCATTCTGTTTGGTTCATTCTGTTTGGTAAATTCGGTTTGGTTCATTCTGTTTGGTTCATTCTGTTTGGTTCATTCTGTTTGGTTCATTCTGTTTGGTTCATTCTGTGTCTCTCTCTCTTTACTACCTCCCTTTCATTCTGTTTGGTTCATTCTGCGTCTCTCTCTCTTTACTACCTCCCTTTCATTCTGTTTGGTTCATTCTGCGTCTCTCTCTCTTTACTACCTCCCTTTCATTCTGTTTGGTTCATTCTGTTTGGTTCAACACTGCCACTCCTACTGCTCTCTCTTCGTCCGCCCACGTGTTCTCGCACACCCCGAGAGCTTCTGGTCAGCGGGGTGGTGGCACCGGGATCCTCATCTCTCCCAAGTGGTCATTCTCTCTTTCTCCCCTTACCCATCTGTCTATCGCCTCCTTTGAATTCCATGCTGTCACAGTTACCAGCCCTTTCAAGCTTACCATCCTAATCATTTATCGCCCTCCAGGTTCCCTCGGAGAGTTCATCAATGAGTTTGATGCCTTGATAAGCTCCTTTCCTGAGGACGGCTCACCGCTCACAGTTCTGGGCGACTTTAACCTCCCCACGTCTACCTTTGACTCATTCCTCACTGCCTCCTTCTTTCCACTCCTCTCCTCTTTTGACCTCACCCTCTCACCTTCCCCCTACTCACAAGGCAGGCAATACGCTCGACCTCATCTTTACTAGATGCTGTTCTTCCACTAACCTCATTGCAACTCCCCTCCAAGTCTCCGACCACTACCTTGTATCCTTTTCCCTCTCGCTCTCATCCAACACTTCCCACACTGCCCCTACTCGGAAGGTATCGCGCCGTCACAACCTTCGCTCTCTCTCCCCCGCTACTCTCTCCTCTTCCATCCTATCATCTCTTCCCTCTGCTCAAACCTTCTCCAACCTATCTCCTGATTCTGCCTCCTCAACCCTCCTCTCCTCCCTTTCTGCATCCTTTGACTCTCTATGCCCCCTATCCTCCAGGCCGGCTCGGTCCTCCCCTCCCGCTCCGTGGCTCGACGACTCATTGCGAGCTCACAGAACAAGGCTCCGGGCAGCCGAGCGGAAATGGAGGCAAACTCGCCTCCCTGCGGACCTGGCATCCTTTCGCTCCCTCCTCTCTACATTTTCCTCTTCTGTCTCTGCTGCTAAAGCCACTTTCTACCACTCTAAATTCCAAGCTTCTGCCTCTAACCCTAGGAAGCTCTTTGCCACCTTCTCCTCCCTCCTGAATCCTCCTCCCCCTCCCCCCTCCTCCCCTCTCTGCAGATGACTTCGTCAACCATTTTGAAAAGAAGGTCGACGTCATCCGATCCTCGTTTGCTAAGTCAAACGACACCGCTGGTTCTGCTCACACTGCCCTACCCTGTGCTCTGACCTCTTTCTCCCCCTCTCTCCAGATGAAATCTCGCGTCTTGTGACGGCCGGCCGCCCAACAACCTGCCCGCTTGACCCTATCCCCTCCTCTCTTCTCCAGACCATTTCCGGAGACCTTCTCCCTTACCTCACCTCGCTCATCAACTCATCCCTGACCGCTGGCTACGTCCCTTCCGTCTTCAAGAGAGCGAGAGTTGCACCCCTTCTGAAAAAACCTACACTCGATCCCTCCGATGTCAACAACTACAGACCAGTATCCCTTCTTTCTTTTCTCTCCAAAACTCTTGAACGTGCCGTCCTTGGCCAGCTCTCCCGCTATCTCTCTCAGAATGACCTTCTTGATCCAAATCAGTCAGGTTTCAAGACTAGTCATTCAACTGAGACTGCTCTTCTCTGTATCACGGAGGCGCTCCGCACCGCTAAAGCTAACTCTCTCTCCTCTGCTCTCATCCTTCTAGACCTATCGGCAGCCTTCGATACTGTGAACCATCAGATCCTCCTCTCCACCCTCTCCGAGTTGGGCATCTCCTCGCGCGGCCCACGCTGATTGCGTCCTACCTGACAGGTCGCTCCTACCAGGTGGCGTGGGAGAATCTGTCTCCCTCACCACGCGCTCTCACCACTGGTGTCCCCCAGGGCTCTGTTCTAGGCCCTCTCCTATTCTCGCTATACACCAAGTCACTTGGCTCTGTCATAACCTCACATGGTCTCTCCTATCATTGCTATGCAGACGACACACAATTAATCTTCTCCTTTCCCCTTCTGATGACCAGGTGGCGAATCGCATCTCTGCATGTCTGGCAGACATATCAGTGTGGATGACGGATCACCACCTCAAGCTGAACCTCGGCAAGACGGAGCTGCTCTTCCTCCCGGGGAAGGACTGCCCGTTCCATGATCTCGCCATCACGGTTGACAACTCCATTGTGTCCTCCTCCCAGAGCGCTAAGAACCTTGGCGTGATCCTAGACAACACCCTGTCGTTCTCAACTAACATCAAGGCGGTGGCCCGTTCCTGTAGGTTCATGCTCTACAACATCCGCAGAGTACGACCCTGCCTCACACAGGAAGCGGCGCAGGTCCTAATCCAGGCACTTGTCATCTCCCGTCTGGATTACTGCAACTCGCTGTTGGCTGGGCTCCCTGCCTGTGCCATTAAACCCCTACAACTCATCCAGAACGCCGCAGCCCGTCTGGTGTTCAACCTTCCCAAGTTCTCTCACGTCACCCCGCTCCTCCGCTCTCTCCACTGGCTTCCAGTTGAAGCTCGCATCCGCTACAAGACCATGGTGCTTGCCTACTGAGCTGTGAGGGGAACGGCACCTCAGTACCTCCAGGCTCTGATCAGGCCCTACACCCAAACAAGGGCACTGCGTTCATCCACCTCTGGCCTGCTCGCATCCCTACCACTGAGGAAGTACAGTTCCCGCTCAGCCCAGTCAAAACTGTTCGCTGCTCTGGCCCCCCAATGGTGGAACAAACTCCCTCAGGATGCCAGGACAGCGGAGTCAATCACCCCACCTCTTTAAGGAATACCTAGGATAGGATAAAGTAATCCTTCTCACCCCCTTAAAAGATTTAGATGCACTATTGTAAAGTGGCTGTTCCACTGGATGTCATAAGGTGAATGCACCAATTTGTAAGTCGCTCTGGATAAGAGCGTCTGCTAAATGACTTAAATGTAAATGTAAATGTTCATTCTGTTTGGTTCATTCTGTATCCCTCTCTTTACTACCTCCCTTTCATTCTGTTTGGTTCATTCTGTATCCCTCTCTTTACTACCTCCCTTTCATTCTGTTTGGTTCATTCTGTGTCTCTCTCTTTACTACCTCCCTTTCATTCTGTTTGGTTCATTCTGTTTGGTTCATTCTGTATCCCTCTCTTTACTAACTCCCTTTCATTCTGTTTGGTTCATTCTGTTTGGTTCATTCTGCGTCTCTCTCTCTCTTTACTACCTCCCTTTCATTCTGTTTGGTTCATTCTGTTTGGTTCATTCTGTGTCTCTCTCTTTACTAACTCCCTTTCATTCTGTTTGGTTCATTCTGTTTGGTTCATTCTGTGTGTCTCTCTCTTTACTACCTCCCTTTCATTCTGTTTGGTTCATTCTGTTTGGTTCGTTCTGTTTGGTTCATTCTGTGTGTCTCTCTCTTTACTACCTCCCTTTCATTCTGTTTGGTTCATTCTGTGTCTCTCTCTCTTTACTACCTCCCTTTCATTCTGTTTGGTTCATTCTGTTTGGTTCATTCTGTGTCTCTCTCTCTCTTTACTACCTCCCTTTCATTCCTCTCCTCTGTTCTCTTACCAGGCTCTGTGTAAAAGGAGTGTGGGGCGGGTGTGGAGTGTAAGATCAACAGAGTGAAGCCCCAGCTTTCCTCTGGAGGGGTGGAGAGGAGAGGAGCAGGAGGGGGGAGAGAGGGTAAGAGTAGGTGTTTATGACTCAGTAGGAGGGTTTCTGGCTGACACGGCAGCCCCTGTCCTCTCGGTTTGTATGCACAGAGCGGTGTGTGTGTGTGTGTGTGTGTGTGGACAGAACGGTAGGAGAGTGGGCAGCAGCCGATGACCTTTGACCTGGGAAGCAGTTGGACAGCTTCGACTGCATAAATCAAGGGGCTGCTGTATTCCAGGGGCTCGGAAGTTCATCTTCCAATGGAAAACTGCATGACCTCAAACCTTTACACTTCCTGACTACACAATGCTTTTCTCCACACGTCTTATTTCAGTTCAACATGACCATCATTGTCAATTAGTTTACCATGAACAAATAGACTATTATATGTTTCCTCAAACTAGTACCTCTGTTATGTTCATTTTCATGTAGCTGCTTACTGTATCTAGCTATTCTCACCAGCATTGTTGAGGGATTTATTCTCTCTCACACAATACTCATCAGATCAGTGTGAGATGTTGATGGAGAGATATAGATCTCATTGATAGAGAGATGAAAAAGAGATGTAGGTCTCATTGATAGAGAGATGGAGAGATGGGGAGAGAGATGTAGGTCTCATTGATGGAGAGATGGAGAGATGAAGAGAGAGATGTAGGTCTCATTGATGGAGAGATGAAGAGAGAGATGTAGGTCTCATTGATAGAGAGATGGAGAGATGGGGAGAGAGATGTAGGTCTCATTGATGGAGAGATGAAGAGAGAGATGTAGGTCTCATTGATAGAGAGATGGAGAGATGGGGAGAGAGATGTAGGTCTCATTGATGGAGAGATGTTGGTCTCATTGATAGAGAGATGTAGGTCTCATTGATAGAGAGATGGAGAGATGAAGAGAGAGATGTAGGTCTCATTGATAGAGAGCTGGAGAGAAGAGAGAGATGTAGGTCTCATTGATAGAGATGGAGAGAAGAGAGAGATTTAGGTCTCATTGATAGAGATAGAGAGAGTGATGTAGGTTTCATTGATAGAGAGATGAAGAGAGAGATGTAGGTCCCATTGATGGAGAGATGAGAGATGTAGGTCTCATTGATGGAGAGAAGAGAGAGATGTAGGTCTCATTGATAGAGAGATGGAGAGATATGTAGGTCTCATTGATAGAGAGATGGAGAGATATGTAGGTCTCATTGATAGAGAAGAGAGAGATGCAGGTCTCATTGATAGAGAGATGTAGGTCTCATTGATAGAGAGATGTAGGTCTCATTTATAGAGAGATAGAGAGATTTAGGTCTCATTGATAGAGATAGAGAGATGTAGGTTTCATTGATAGAGAGATGAAGAGAGAGATGTGCTTCTACACCTGCATTGCTTGCTGTTTGGGGTTTTAGGCTGGGTTTCTGTACAGCACTTTGAGATATCAGCTGATGTACGAAGGGCTATATAAATAAATTTGATTTGATTTCATGTAGGTCTCATTGATGGAGATATGTGGGTCTCATTGATGGAGATGGAGAGGAGAGATGTAGTTCTCATTGATAGAGATGGAGAGATGAGAGAGATGTAGGTCTCATTGATAGAGAGATGTAGGTCTCATTGATAGAGAGATGTAGGTCTCCAGGTCCACAGCTGCACTCATCACTCAGCTGTTCATCACTGTCCACTGACCTGGGGTCCATCATCTCTTCTCCCACCCTCCACACCACCTTTGTTTACTGCCCCTGTCTACCCCTGCCCTCCCCTGCCCTCACCTAGGTACAGCGCTCCCAGACAAAGGGCCCAGCTTGTCATCAAACCCAGGGGTCAGCAGGGACCACAGTAGGGCCACAGGGGCCAGGCTAGCGTTATATTCAGGCTGTGGTGAGTTCTCCACCGTGTCAGCCACCAGTTGCAGCCCTGTAGAGCCACTCAGAGAGAGAGAGAGAGAGAGAGAGAGAGACACTCCTCTCATGTTACTCCTAACCTCCCTCCTGTGTCCTCCACCATGATGACATGTCCTTTGTGTCCCCCCTTGCCAGGGTGGGACCCAGAGAGAGGAACAATGGGGATCCCCTGTCCCAGATGGGAATTTGAAATATGGTACTCTTCTTGTTCCACAATGATGAGGAACAGATTGGACAGAGCCCAGGCTGCTGCAGCTATAGGACCCAGAGGGAGAGGCCCCATACTGTGGCAGGGTCCACTAACTACCAGAAAACAACCTTCTTTTAACACATACACCCATAGCAGCAACAAGGGGAGTTCCCAAAGACCAGGGGTGTCAACTCATTCTATGGAGGGACTAGTGTCTGCAGATGTTTCCTTCCAATGAACAGCTAGACAACTAGGTGAGGGCAGTTCCTTACTAATTAGGGACCTTAATTCCTCAATCAAGTACACGGGAGGAGTGAAAACCCTGACACTAACCCAAACCCAATGGGAGTCTCCATAGACCTCCATAAAGACCTGTAGCCAATCAGTCATCTGTCTACAACAGTCTGCCAGTCAACAGCAGTCATCTGTCTACAGCAGTCTGCCAGTCAACAGCAGTCATCTGTCTACAGCAGTCTGCCAGTCAACAGCAGTCATCTGTCTACAACAGTCTGCCAGTCAACAGCAGGCATCTGTCTACAACAGTCTGCCAGTCAACAGCAGTCATCTGTCTACAGCAGTCTGCCAGTCAACTATCAGTCATCTGTCTACAACAGTCTGCCAGTCAACTATCAGTCATCTATCTACAGCAGTCTGCCAGTCAACATGGGTCATCTGTCTACAACAGTCTGCCAGTCAACAGCAGTCATCTGTCTACAACAGTCTGCCAGTCAACTAGCAGTCATCTATCTACAGCAGTCTGCCAGTCAACATGGGTCATCTGTCTACACCACTCTACCAGTCAACATGGGTCATCTGTCTACACCACTCTACCAGTCAACATGGGTCATCTGTCTACAACAGTCTACCAGTCAACATGGGTCATCTGTCTACAACACTCTACCAGTCAACATGGGTCATCTGTCTACACCACTCTACCAGTCAACATGGGTCATCTGTCTACAACAGTCTACCAGTCAACAGCAGTCATCTGTCTACAACAGTCTGCCAGTCAACTAGCAGTCATCTATCTACAGCAGTCTGCCAGTCAACATGGGTCATCTGTCTACACCACTCTACCAGTCAACATGGGTCATCTGTCTACACCACTCTACCAGTCAACATGGGTCATCTGTCTACAACAGTCTACCAGTCAAAAGCAGTCATCTGTCTACAACACTCTACCAGTCAACAGCAGTCATCTGTCTACAACACTCTACCAGTCAACATGGGTCATCTGTCTACAACACTCTACCAGTCAACAGCAGTCATCTGTCTACAACACTCTACCAGTCAACATGGGTCATCTGTCTACAACACTCTACCAGTCAACAGCAGTCATCTGTCTACAACACTCTACCAGTCAACATGGGTCATCTGTCTACAACAGTCTACCAGTCAACAGCAGTCATCTGTCTACAACACTCTACCAGTCAACATGGGTCATCTGTCTACAACACTCTACCAGTCAACATGGGTCATCTGTCGACAACAGTCAACAGCAGTCATCTGTCTACAACACTCTACCAGTCAACATGGGTCATCTGTCTACAACACTCTACCAGTCAACATGGGTCATCTGTCTACAACACTCTACCAGTCAACATGGGTCATCTGTCTACAACACTCTACCAGTCAACAGCAGTCATCTGTCTACAACAGTCTACCAGTCAACATGGGTCATCTGTCTACAACAGTCAACAGCAGTCATCTGTCTACAACACTCTACCAGTCAACATGGGTCATCTGTCTACAACACTCTACCAGTCAACATGGGTCATCTGTCTACAACACTCTACCAGTCAACATGGGTCATCTGTCTACAACACTCTACCAGTCAACAGCAGTCATCTGTCTACAACAGTCTACCAGTCAACATGGGTCATCTGTCTACAACACTCTACCAGTCAACAGCAGTCATCTGTCTACAACACTCTACCAGTCAACATGGGTCATCTGTCTACAACACTCTACCAGTCAACATGGGTCATCTGTCTACAACAGTCTACCAGTCAACAGCAGTCATCTGTCTACAACACTCTACCAGTCAACATGGGTCATCTGTCTACAACACTCTACCAGTCAACATGGGTCATCTGTCTACAACACTCTACCAGTCAACAGCGGTCATCTGTCTACAACAGTCTACCAGTCAAAAGCAGTCATCTGTCTACAACAGTCTACCAGTCAACAGCAGTCATCTATTTACAACACTCTACCAGTCAACATGGGTCATCTGTCTACAACAGTCTACCAGTCAACATGGGTCATCTGTCTACAACAGTCTACCAGTCAACAGCAGTCATCTGTCTACAACACTCTACCAGTCAACAGCAGTCATCTATCTACAACACTCTACCAGTCAACAGCAGTCATCCTTCTACAACACTCTACCAGTCAACAGCAGTCATCTATCTACAACACTCTACCAGTCAACAGCAGTCATCTATCTACAACACTCTACCAGTCAACATGGGTCATCTATCTACAACACTCTACCAGTCAACAGCAGTCATCTATTTACAACACTCTACCAGTCAACATGGGTCATCTGTCTACAACAGTCTACCAGTCAACATGGGTCATCTGTCTACAACAGTCTACCAGTCAACAGCAGTCATCTGTCTACAACAGTCTACCAGTCAACAGCAGTCATCTATTTACAACACTCTACCAGTCAACATGGGTCATCATCTACAACAGTCTACCAGTCAACATGGGTCATCTGTCTACAACAGTCTACCAGTCAACAGCAGTCATCTGTCTACAACACTCTACCAGTCAACAGCAGTCATCTATCTACAACACTCTACCAGTCAACAGCAGTCATCTATCTACAACACTCTACCAGTCAACAGCAGTCATCTATCTACAACACTCTACCAGTCAACATGGGTCATCTATCTACAACAGTCTACCAGTCAACAGCAGTCATCTGTCTACAACACTCTACCAGTCAACATGGGTCATCTATCTACAACACTCTACCAGTCAACAGCAGTCATCTATCTACAACACTCTACCAGTCAACAGCAGTCATCTATTTACAACACTCTACCAGTCAACATGGGTCATCTGTCTACAACAGTCTACCAGTCAACATGGGTCATCTGTCTACAACAGTCTACCAGTCAACAGCAGTCATCTGTCTACAACAGTCTACCAGTCAACAGCAGTCATCTATTTACAACACTCTACCAGTCAACATGGGTCAACAACAGTCTACCAGTCAACATGGGTCATCTGTCTACAACAGTCTACCAGTCAACAGCAGTCATCTGTCTACAACACTCTACCAGTCAACAGCAGTCATCTATCTACAACACTCTACCAGTCAACAGCAGTCATCTATCTACAACACTCTACCAGTCAACAGCAGTCATCTGTCTACAACACTCTACCAGTCAACAGCAGTCATCTGTCTACAACAGTCTACCAGTCAACATGGGTCATCTGTCTACAACACTCTACCAGTCAACATGGGTCATCTGTCTACAACAGTCTACCAGTCAACATGGGTCATCTGTCTACAACACTCTACCAGTCAACATGGGTCATCTGTCTACAACAGTCTACCAGTCAACAGCAGTCATCTATTTACAACAGTCTGTCAGTCAACAGCAAGTGATGGGGACGGCCTTCTGTTAGGTAATGATTGTAATCCTCAACAACGTGTGCCTGTCATCACCTCTGTCTAGTCCAGACCTTCATGACCAGAGCCACATATCATCACAGGGTGATGTACATAGTCAGGGCGAGAGGTGGATGCCACTTGAATGGATGTCATGAACCAACAGTCCACATGATAGGCTGAATCGTTGGCCGTTAGAGGCGAGAGGGGTTCTCATGTCATGTGACACCAAACTTTATCGGTGTTCGTTAGCTGTTCATTAATGACTTGTGTACAGCTTTGCTCTCATTTGTTTAATTAGTGTGCCTGGTGTGGCCCCGGAAGAAGGGGGTGGCGAGGGTGGCGGGTGGTCGGGCTGGCTGCCGTGTTGGTGGGAGGGCAGTTGTTGAACAGAGCTCTGTGATGTAGTTGTCATCCGAGGGGACAGGTTAATCAGAGACAACATCTCAGACATCTTCCCCTTCGCTCCGTTGCTCCTTATCCCCTTAACAGGATAATATAGCTACTGTACCACCGCCTGCCAGCCAGCTCTGTCTGTCTGTCTGCCTGCCTGCCTGCCTGCCTGCCTGCCTGCCTGCCTGCCTGCCTGCCTGCCTGCCTCCCTCCCTCCCTCCCTCCCTCCCTCCCTCCCTCCCTCCCTCTCAACCTCAGGGTGGCTACGCTGTTATGTGCTGGCGGGCAATATCTACCTCTCTCTACCTCTCTCTCTCTACTGCCCTCTACCTCTCTCTACCGCTCTCTACCTCTCTCTACCTCTCTCTACTTCTCTCTACCGCTCTCTACTTTTCTCTCTACCTCTATCTACCTCTCTCTACTTTTCTAACTACTGCTCTCTACTTCTCTCTCTACCTCTCTCTACTTTTCTCTCTCTACTTTTCTCTCTACCTCTCTCTACCTCTCTCTACCTCTCTCTACCTCTCTCTCTACCTCTCTCTATCTCTCTCTACCTCTCTCTCTACCTCTCTCTACCGCTCTCTACCTCTATCTCTAGCTCTCTCTCTACCTCTCTCTACCTCTCTCTACCGCTCTCTACCTCTCTCTACCTCTCTCTACTTCTCTCTCTACCTCTCTCTACTTCTCTCTACCGCTCTCTACTTTTCTCTCTACCTCTATCTACCTCTGTCTACTTTTCTATCTACTGCTCTCTACTTCTCTCTCTACCTCTCTCTACCTCTCTCTCTCTCTCTACCTCTCTCTCTACCGCTCTCTACTTTTCTCTCTCTACTTTTCTCTCTACCTCTCTCTACCTCTCTCTACCTCTCTCTACTTTTCTCTCTACCTCTCTCTACCGCTCTCTACCTCTCTCTACTTTTCTCTCTACTGCTCTCTACTTTTCTCTCTACCTCTCTCTACCTCTCTCTACTTTTCTCTCTACTGCTCTCTACTTTTCTTTCTACCTCTCTCTACTTTTCTCTCTACCTCTCTCTACTTTTCTCTCTACCTCTCTCTACCGCTCTCTACTTCTCTCTACTTCTCTCTCTACTTCTCTATACCTCTCTCTACTTCTCTCTACCTCTCTCTACTCTCTACCGCTCTCTACTTTTCTCTCTACCGCTCTCTACTTTTCTCTCTTACCGCTCTCTACTTTTCTCTCTACCTCTCTCTACTTTTCTCTCTACCTCTCTCTACTTCTCTCTACCGCTCTCTACTTCTCTCTCTACCACTCTCTACTTTTCTCTCTACCTCTCTCTACTTTTCTCTCTACCGCTCTCTACTTCTCTCTCTACCTCTCTCTACTTTTCTCTCTCTACTTTTCTCTCTACCTCTCTCTACCTCTCTCTACCTCTCTCTACCTCTCTCTCTACCTCTCTCTCTATCTCTCTCTACCTCTCTCTCTACCTCTCTCTACCTCTCTCTATCTCTCTCTATCTCTAGCTCTCTCTCTACCTCTCTCTCTACCTCTATCTCTACCTCTCTACCTCTCTCTCTACCTCTCTCTACCGCTCTCTACCTCTCTCTACCTCTCTCTACTTCTCTCTCTACCTCTCTCTACTTCTCTCTACTCTCTATCTTTTGTCTACCTCTATCTTCTGTCTACTTTTCTATCTACTGCTCTCTACTTCTCTCTCTACCTCTCTACCTCTCTCTCTCTCTCTACCTCTCTCTCTACCGCTCTCTACTTTTCTCTCTCTACTTTTCTCTCTACCTCTCTCTACCGCTCTCTACCTCTCTCTACTTTTCTCTCTACTGCTCTCTACTTTTCTCTCTACCTCTCTCTACCTCTCTCTACTTTTCTCTCTACTGCTCTCTACTTTTCTTTCTACCTCTCTCTACTTTTCTCTCTACCTCTCTCTACTTTTCTCTCTACCTCTCTCTACCGCTCTCTACTTCTCTCTCTACTGCTCTCTACTTCTCTCTCTACCTCTCTCTACTTCTCTATACCTCTCTCTACTTCTCTCTAACTCTCTCTTCTCTCTACCGCTCTCTACTTTTCTCTCTACCGCTCTCTACTTTTCTCTCTACCTCTCTACTTTTCTACTTTTCTCTCTACCGCTCTCTACTCTTTCTCTCTACTTCTCTCTCTACTCTCTCTCTACTTTTCTCTCTACCGCTCTCTTTTCTCTACCTCTCTCTACTTTTCTCTCTACCTCTCTCTACTTTTCTCTCTACCGCTCTCTACTTTTCTCTCTACCGCTCTCTACTTTTCTCTCTACCTCTCTCTACTTTTCTCTCTACCTCTCTCTACTTCTCTCTACCGCTCTCTACTTCTCTCTCTACCACTCTCTACTTTTCTCTCTACCTCTCTCTACTTTTCTCTCTACCGCTCTCTACTTTTCTCTCTACCGCTCTCTACTTTTCTCTCTACCTCTCTCTACTTTTCTCTCTACCTCTCTCTACTTTTCTCTCTACCGCTCTCTACTTTTCTCTCTACTTTTCTCTCTACCTCTCTCTACTTCTCTCTCTACCTCTCTCTACTTCTCTCTACCTCTCTCTACTTCTCTCTACCGCTCTCTACTTCTCTCTCTACCGCTCTCTACTTTTCTCTCTACCTCTCTCTACTTTTCTCTCTACCTCTCTCTACTTCTCTCTACTGCTCTCTACTTCTCTCTCTACCGCTCTCTACTTTTCTCTCTACCGCTCTCTACTTTTCTCTCTACCGCTCTCTACTTTTCTCTCTACCTCTCTCTACTTTTCTCTCTACCGCTCTCTACTTTTCTCTCTACTTTTCTCTCTACCTCTCTCTACTTCTCTCTCTCTACCTCTCTCTACTTCTCTCTACCTCTCTCTACTTCTCTCTACCGCTCTCTACTTCTCTCTCTACCGCTCTCTACTTTTCTCTCTACCTCTCTCTACTTTTCTCTCTACCTCTCTCTACTTCTCTCTACCGCTCTCTACTTCTCTCTCTACCGCTCTCTACTTTTCTCTCTACCGCTCTCTACTTTTTCTCTACCGCTCTCTACTTTACCGCTCTCTACTTTTCTATACCGCTCTCTACTTTTCTCTCTACCGCTCTCTTCTCTCTGCCGCTCTCTACTCTCTACCACTCTCTGCCGCTCTCTACTTCTCTCTCTACCGCTCTCTACTTTTCTATCTACCGCTCTCTACTTTTCACTCTACCTCTCTCTACTTTTCTCTCTACCTCTCTCTACTTCTCTCTACCGCTCTCTACTTCTCTCTCTACCACTCTCTACTTTACTTTTCTCTCTACCTCTCTCTACCTCTCTCTACTTTTCTATCTACTGCTCTCTACTTCTCTCTCTACTTTTCTCTCTACCTCTCTCTACCTCTCTCTACCTCTCTCTACTTTTCTCTCTACCTCTCTCTACCTCTCTACTTCTCTCTACTTCTCTCTCTACTTTTCTCTCTACCACTCTCTACTTTTCTCTCTACCGCTCTCTACTTTTCTCTCTACTTTTCTCTCTCTACCTCTCTCTACTGCTCTCTTACTGCTCTCTACCTCTCTCTACCTCTCTCTACTTTTCTCTCTACCTCTCTCTACTTTTCTCTCTACCTCTCTCTACTTCTCTCTCTACTTTTCTCTACCTCTCTCTACCTCTCTCTACTTTTCTCTCTACTTCTCTCTCTACTTTTCTCTCTACCTCTCTCTACTTTTCTCTCTACCGCTCTCTACTTTTCTCTCTACCGCTCTCTACTTTTCTCTCTACCGCTCTCTACTTTTCTCTCTACCTCTCTCTACTTCTCTCTCTACCGCCCTCTACCCCTCTCTACAGCTCTCTACCTCTCTCTACTTCTCTCTCTACCGCCCTCTACCTCTCTCTACAGCTCTCTACCTCTCTCTACCTCTCTCTACTTCTCTCTCTACTTCTCTCTCTACCGCTCTCTACTTCTCTCTACCGCTCTCTACTTCTCTCTCTACTGCTCTCTACTTCGCTCTCTACTTCTCTCTCTACCTCCCTCTACCTCTCTCTACCTCTCTCTACTTTTCTCTCTACCTCTCTCTACTTCTCTCTCTACCGCCCTCTACCTCTCTCTACAGCTCTCTACCTCTCTCTACCTCTCTCTACTTTTCTCTCTACCGCTCTCTACTTTTCACTCTACCGCTCTCTACTTTTCACTCTACCGCTCTCTACTTTTCTCTCTACCTCTCTCTACTTTTCTCTCAACCGCTCTCTACTTTTCTCTCTACCGCTCTCTACTTTTCTCTCTACCGCTCTCTACTTTTCTCTCTACCGCTCTCTACTTTTCTCTCTACCGCTCTCTACTTTTCTCTCTACCGCTCTCTACTTTTCTCTCTACCGCTCTCTTACTTCTCTCTCTACCGCTCTCTTACTTCTCTTTCTACCGCCCTCTACCGCTCTCTCTCTCTCTCTCTCTCTCTCTCTCTCTCTCTCTCTCTCTCTCTCTCTCTCTACTTCTCTCTCTCTACCTCTACTCTACCGCTCTCTTACTTCTCTCTACCACTCTCTTACTTCTCTCTCTGCTCTCTTACTTCTCTCTACCACTCTCTTACTTCTCTCTACCGCTCTCTTACTTCTCTCTACCACTCTCTTACTTCTCTCTACTCCTCTCTACCACTCTCTTACTTCTCTCTACCGCTCTCTTACTTCTCTCTACCGCTCTCTACTTCTCTCTCTACCGCTCTCTACTTCTCTCTCTACCGCTCTCTACTTCTCTCTCTACCGCTCTCTACTTTTCTCTCTACCTCTCTCTACTTCTCTCTCTACCTCTCTCTACTTTTCTCTCTACTGCTCTCTACTTCTCTCTCTACCTCTCTCTACTTTTCTCTCTACTTTTCTCTCTACTTCTCTCTCTACCGCTCTCTACCGCTCTCTACTTCTCTCTCTACCTCTCTCTCTCTCTCCCTCTCTCCACCTCTCTCTCTACCTCCCTCTCTCCACCTCTCAGTACCATTGGTATGTTTACCCTCTACCCCTCTGAGGGAGAAAACAAATAAGAACACATCATTTGTGTCTTTCATCATCCAGGGACTAGAATTAATGTGAAAGCGATGGTTATCTCAAAAAGCTGTGTCATTTGTCTGTCTTTATCTAAACCTCGCCTGTGTGGTCTGTCTGACAGTATGCGTGCAATGCTATCAGAGCGCCTGTGGCCTGGGTGGTTGAGGTGTGATATGTGATTGTAAATTTGTCCCATGTATTCACCCGCCCGTTTAGCATTAATACGGCTATGCAACACGAACTCTGTGCTGTCAGGCTCCGCCCCACAGCACGTTTAGCAATAATACAGCTGCTATGCACGACACGAACTCTGTGCTGTCAGGCTCCGCCCCACAGCACGTTTAGCTCTCTCCTGTTGGCTGCGTGGTTGGAAAGTACATGAGAACACGTCTGTCTCAGTCAGGTTGGAATGTTCCTTTGAAGAGGAACTGTTCATTCATCTATGCAGATAAGACAAGCCCAAAACCTGTTTACACCTACTATGCCTGCACATACATATCTGGTCTGGCACTGAATGCTACAGCCTAATCACACCATCAGATACATGGTTAGCCTCATTTTGTATAGGGTAGATGTGGAAGCCATACTAATGGGCCTGTTTCAGTGGGTAGTACCTCATGTACCATTGCCACCCCTTCTGCTAAATGCACTATTTGCCCTTGAATTGAATGGTGAAGAAAATCACAGCTGTGTTAAATTGCTCCCAGCTCTTAATGGAAACAGTCATTTCATAATTACGCTTTTCACAGTAATAGCTTGGCGATGCAACACAGCGTTGAGAGAGAGAAGAATGTCATTAAAGCACCACAGACATTTAGGGCCACTTGTTGCAGAGACAGTCAAGCCATTAAGTGTTGCTTTTAATATGGAAACAGCATTTAGGGATTGGAGAAAGAAAGACAAAGTGAACACATGGAGGTAGGGCGGGCTGGGGCCTGTTTTACTGGTCCTCAGGAAAACCATGGGCATTATTTCTGGTCAGACACCAAACCAGAGAGCATGATGGGAGGAGGATGTGTGGCAGGGGTGTGAACTGACAGACAAGA
This sequence comes from Oncorhynchus keta, assembly GCF_023373465.1. Lineage (NCBI taxonomy): Eukaryota > Metazoa > Chordata > Actinopteri > Salmoniformes > Salmonidae > Oncorhynchus > Oncorhynchus keta. The sequence goes on from NW_026290907.1 coordinate 109,478, forward strand.
GCACGGCATTATGGGCCAGTGGAGGAATTGACTGGAGGAGAGTGTGTATTTTACCTCCCCAGAGAACCAGCAACACCTGTCTACATTCAAGTATGTCTTTCCAGTAGAGTGACTGTCCAGTACATGAAGGTTAGCCAATGAAGCATTTGGAATACGCTTCTTATAGCAAGTTATTTTCCTCTCGGTAAATGAAATAGGTCTCTGAACTAAAGCTTTCCTGTTTCAAAGGGGCAGGATCTGTAATTGGCTACTTTCTGGGATGTTTTATTAGTAATAGGAGGGTTAATAACAGTGATTTCTGGAGGCTCACAGCATGGTTAAGAGTAGCCTCTCTGTCTCTGACAGGGGATCCCCCTTTCTCTTTCTCTCGCTCTCTGTGTGTCTCTCTGTTTCTCTCTGTCTGTCTGTGTGTGTCTCTCTCTGTCTGCCTGTGTATGTCTCTCTCTCTCAATTCAATTCAATTCAATTCAAGGGCTTTATTGGCATGGGAAACATGTGTTAACATTGCCAAAGCAAGTGAGGTAGATAATATAGCAAGTGAGGTAGCAAGTGAGGTAGATAATATATAAAGTGAATATATAAAGTGAAATAAACAATACAAATTTACAGTAAACATCACACATACAGAAGTTTCAAAACAATAAAGACATTACAAATGTCATATTATATATACAGTGTTTTAACAATGTACAAATGGTTAAAGGACACAAGATAAAATGTATAAGCATAAATATGGGTTGTATTTACAATGGTGTGTGTTCTTCACTGGTTGCCCTTTTCTCATGGCAACAGGTCACAAATCTTGCTGCTGTGATGGCACACTGTGGAATTTCACCCAGTAGATATGGGAGGTTTTCAAAATTGGATTTGTTTTCGAATTCTTTGTGGATCTGTGTAATCTGAGGGAAATATGTCTCTCTAATATGGTCATACAATGGGCAGGAGGTTAGGAAGTGCGGCTCAGTTTCCACCTCATTTTGTGGGCAGTGAGCACATAGCCTGTCTTCTCTTGAGAGCCATGTCTGCCTACGGCGGCCTTTCTCAATAGCAAGGCTATGCTCACTGAGTCTGTACATAGTCAAAGCTTTCCTTAATTTTTGGTCAGTCACAGTGGTCAGGTATTCTGCCGCTGTGTACTCTCTGTGTAGGGCCAAATAGCATTCTAGTTTGCTCTGTTTTTTTGTAAATTTTTTCCAATGTGTCAAGTAATTATCTTTTTGTTTTCTCATGATTTGGTTGGGTCTAATTGTGCTGCTGTCCTGGGGCTCTGTAGGGTGTGTTTGTGTTTGTGAACAGAGCCCCAGGACCAGCTTGCTTAGGGGACTCTTCTCCAGGTTCATGTCTCTGTAGGTGATGGCTTTGTGAATCGCTTCCTTTTAGGTGGTTATAGAATTTAACGTCTCTTTTCTGGATTTGGATAATTAGTGGGTATCGGCCTAATTCTGCTCTGCATGTATTATTTGGTGTTCTACGTTGTACATGGAGGATATTTTAGCAGAATTCTGCGTGCAGTCTCAAATTTGGTGTTTGTCCCATTTTGTGAAGTCTTGGTTGGTGAGCGGACCCCAGGCCTCACAACCATTTTTTTAATATATATTTTTTAACCTTTATTTTACTAGGCAAGTCAGTTAAGAACAAATTCTTATTTTAAATGACGGCCTAGGAACAGTGGGTTAACTGCCTGTTCAGGGGCAGAACGACAGATTTTGTACCTTGTTAGCTCGGGGATTTGAACTTGCAACCTTTCGGTTACTAGTCCAATGCTCTAACCACTAGGCTACCCTGCCGCCCCATAATGGGCTCTATGACTGATTCAAGTATTTTTAGCCAAATCCTAATTGGTATGTTGAAATTTATGTTCCTTTTGATGGCATAGAATGGCCTTTTTTGCCTTGTCTCTCGGATCGTTCACAGCTTTGTGGAAGTTACCTGTGGCGCTGATGTTTAGGCCAAGGTATGTATAGTTTTTTGTGTGCTCTAGGGCAACAGTGTCTAGATGGAATTTGTATTTGTGGTCCTGGTGACTGGACCTTTTTTGGAACACCATTATTTTGGTCTTACTGAGATTTACTGTCAGGGCCCAGTTCTGACAGAATCTGTGCAGAAGATCTAGGTGCTGCTGTAGGCCCTCTTTGGTTGGTGACAGAAGCACCAGATCATCAGCAGACATTTGAATTCGTATTATAGTAGGGTGAGGCCGGGTGCTGCAGACTTTTCTAGTGCCCGCGCCAATTCGCTGATATATATGTTGAAGAGGGTGGGGCTTCAGCTCTCTCTCTCTGTTTCTGTCTCTCTTTCTCTGTCTCTCTCGCTCTCTAACTCTGTCTGTCTGTGTATCTGTCTGTCTGTGTGTCTGTCTGTGTCTCTGTCTGTCTGTGTCTCTGTACAGTAGAGAGGGTGGAGTGTTCTGTTTAAGGTGACAGGATGGTTTGGTGGGGGTAGGGGGGTAAGGGTAGTATGTAATTAGTCTTACCGTATCGATGAATAGCCTGATGTGACGTGAGGTACCCCCCCCCCCTATACACACGCCAACACTTACACCTACCATGTCCCACTTACACCTAACACGGCAACACTTACACCTACCATAACCTCCACCCACCCCCCACCCTGTAGTGTTAATTATAACCTCCACCCACCCCCTCCTCCCTGTAGTGTTAATTATACCTCCTCCACCCCCTCCACCCTGTAGTGTTAATTATAACCTCCTCCCTGTAGTGTTAATTATAACCTCCACCCCCTCCACCCTATAGTGTTAATTATAACCTCCACCCCCCCTCCACCCTGTAGTGTTAATTATAACCTCCACCCCCTCCACCCTGTAGTGTTAATTATAACCTCCACCCCCTCCACCCTGTAGTGTTAATTATAACCTCCACCCTGTAGTGTTAATTATAACCTCCACCCCCCCCCTCCACCCTGTAGTGTTAATTATAACCTCCACCCCCTCCACCCTGTAGTGTTAATTATAACCTCCACCCCCTCCACCCTGTAGTGTTAATTATAACCTCCACCCCTCCACCCTGTAGTGTTAATTATAACCTCCACCCCTCCACCCTGTAGTGTTAATTATAACCTCCACCCACCCCCCTCCACCCTGTAGTGTTAATTATAACCTCCACCCCTCCACCCTGTAGTGTTAATTATAACCTCCACCTCCCTCCACCCTGTAGTGTTAATTATAACCTCCACCCCCCTCCACCCTGTAGTGTTAATTATAACCTCCACACTATAGTGTTAATTATAACCTCCACCCTGTAGTGTTAATTATAACCTCCACCTCCCTCCACCCTGTAGTGTTAATTATAACCTCCACCCCCCTCCACCCTGTAGTGTTAATTATAACCTCCACCCCTCCACCCTGTAGTGTTAATTATAACCTCCACCCTGTAGTGTTAATTAGAACCTCCACCCTGTAGTGTTAATTATAACCTCCACCTCCCTCCACCCTGTAGTGTTAATTATAACCTCCACCCTGTAGTGTTAATTATAACCTCCACCCACCCCCTCCACCCTGTAGTGTTAATTATAACCTCCACCCCCCTCCACCCTGTAGTGTTAATTATAACCTCCACCCCTCCACCCTGTAGTGTTAATTATAACCTCCTGTAGTGTTAATTATAACCCACCCCTCCACCCTGTAGTGTTAATTATAACCTCCACCCACCCCTCCACCCTGTAGTGTTAATTATAACCTCCACACCCCTCCACCCTGTAGTCTTAATTATAACCTCCACCCCTCCACCCTGTAGTGTTAATTATAACCTCCACCCTGTCGTGTTAATTATAACCTCCACCCCCCCCCTCCACCCTGTAGTGTTAATTATAACCTCCACCCCCTCCACCCTGTAGTGTTAATTATAACCTCCACCCTGTAGTGTTAATTATAACCTCCACCTCCCTCCACCCTGTAGTGTTAATTATAACCTCCACCCCCTCCACCCTGTAGTGTTAATTATAACCTCCACCCACCCCCTCCACCCTGTAGTGTTAATTATAACCTCCACCCTGTAGTGTTAATTTTTAACCCCCACCCTGTAGTGTTAATTATAACCTCCACCCACCCCCCCTCCACCCTATAGTGTTAATTATAACCTCCACCCACCCCCCTCCACCCTGTAGTGTTAATTATAACCTCCACCCCCCTCCACCCTGTAGTGTTAATTATAACCTCCACCCCTCCACCCTGTAGTGTTAATTATAACCTCCACCCACCCCCCTCCACCCTGTAGTGTTAATTATAACCTCCACCCCTCCACCCTGTAGTGTTAATTATACCTCCACCTCCACCCTGTAGTGTTAATTATAACCTCCACCCACCCCCTCCACCCTGTAGTGTTAATTATAACCTCCACCCCTCCACCCTGTAGTGTTAATTATAACCTCCACCCACCCCTCCACCCTGTAGTGTTAATTATAACCTCCCCCCCTCCACCCTGTAGTGTTAATTATAACCTCCACCCCTCCACCCTGTAGTGTTAATTATAACCTCCACCCACCCCCTCCACCCTGTAGTGTTAATTATAACCTCCACCCACCCCCTCCACCCTGTAGTGTTAATTATAACCTCCACCCTGTAGTGTTAATTATAACCCTCCACCCTGTAGTGTTAATTATAACCTCCACCCACCCCCTCCACCCTGTAGTGTTAATTATAACCTCCACCCACACCCCTCCACCCTGTAGTGTTAATTATAACCTCCACCCCCTCCACCCTGTAGTGTTAATTATAACCTCCACACACCCCCCTCCACCCTGTAGTGTTAATTATAACCTCCCACCCCTCCACCCTGTAGTGTTAATTATAACCTCCCCCCCTCCACCCTGTAGTGTTAATTATAACCTCCACCCTGTAGTGTTAATTATAACCTCCACCCTGTAGTGTTAATTATAACCTCCACCCACCCCCTCCACCCTGTAGTGTTAATTATAACCTCCACCCCCCTCCACCCTGTAGTGTTAATTATAACCTCCACCCTGTAGTGTTAATTATAACCTCCACCTCCCTCCACCCTGTAGTGTTAATTATAACCTCCACCCCTCCACCCTGTAGTGTTAATTATAACCTCCACCCACCCCCCTCCACCCTGTAGTGTTAATTATAACCTCCACCCTGTAGTGTTAATTTTAACCCCCACCCTGTAGTGTTAATTATAACCTCCACCCACCCCCTCCACCCTGTAGTGTTAATTATAACCTCCACCCTGTAGTGTTAATTATAACCTCCACCCCCTCCACCCTGTAGTGTTAATTATAACCTCCACCCACCCCCTCCACCCTGTAGTGTTAATTATAACCTCCACCCCTCCACCCTGTAGTGTTAATTATAACTCCACCCACGCCCCTCCACCCTGTAGTGTTAATTATAACCTCCACCCCTCCACCCTGTAGTGTTAATTATAACCTCCACCCTGTAGTGTTAATTATAACCTCCACCCACCCCCCTCCACCCTGTAGTGTTAATTATAACCTCCACACCCCTCCACCCTGTAGTGTTAATTATAACCTCCACCCCCCTCCACCCTGTAGTGTTAATTATACCCTCCACCCTGTAGTGTTAATTATAACCTCCACCCCCTCCACCCTGTAGTGTTAATTATAACCTCCACCCACCCCCCTCCTCCCTGTAGTGTTAATTATAACCTCCACCCTGTAGTGTTCATTTTAACCCCCACCCTGTAGTGTTCATTATAACCTCCACCCACCCCCTCCACCCTGTAGTGTTAATTATAACCTCCACCTCCCTCCCTCCACCCTGTAGTGTTAATTATAACCTCCACCCACCCCCTCCACCCTGTAGTGTTAATTATAACCCTCCACCCCTCCACCCTGTAGTGTTAATTATAACCTCCACCCACCCCCTCCACCCTGTAGTGTTAATTATAACCTCCACCCACCCCTCCACCCTGTAGTGTTAATTATAACCTCCACCCCTCCACCCTGTAGTGTTAATTATAACCTCCACCCCCCTCCACCCTGTAGTGTTAATTATAACCTCCACCCTGTAGTGTTAATTATAACCTCCACCCACCCCCCTCCACCCTGTAGTGTTAATTATAACCTCCGTCCCCCCTCCACCCTGTAGTGTTAATTATAACCTCCACCCTGTAGTGTTAATTATAACCTCCACCTCCCTCCACCCTGTAGTGTTAATTATAACCTCCACCCCCCTCCACCCTGTAGTGTTAATTATAACCTCCACCACACCCCCCTCCACCCTGTAGTGTTAATTATAACCTCCACCCTGTAGTGTTAATTTTAACCCCCACCCTGTAGTGTTAATTATAACCTCCACCCCACTCCACCCCCCTCCACCCTGTAGTGTTAATTATAATCTCCACCCACCCCCTCCACCCTGTAGTGTTAATTATAACCTCCACCCACCCCCTCCACCCTGTAGTGTTAATTATAACCTCCACCCCTCCACCCTGTAGTGTTAATTATAACTCTCCACCCACGCCCTCCACCCTGTAGTGTTAATTATAACCTCCACCCCTCCACCCTGTAGTGTTAATTATAACCTCCACCCTGTAGTGTTAATTATAACCTCCACTCCACCCCCTCCACCCTGTAGTGTTAATTATAACCTCCACACCCCTCCACCCTGTAGTGTTAATTATAATCTCCACACCCCTCCACCCTGTAGTGTTAATTATAACCTCCTCCACCCCTCCACCCTGTAGTGTTAATTATAACTCCACCCCTCCACCCTGTAGTGTTAATTATAACCTCCCACCCTCCACCCTGTAGTGTTAATTATAACCTCCACCCTCGCCACCCCTCCACCCTGTAGTGTTAATTATAACCTCCCTCCACCCCTCCACCCTGTAGTGTTAATTATAACCTCCACCCACACCCCTCCACCCTGTAGTGTTAATTATAACCTCCACCCCACCACCCTCCACCCTGTAGTGTTAATTATAACCTCCACCCCCCCCTCCACCCTGTAGTGTTAATTATAACCTCCACCCACACCCCTCCACCCTGTAGTGTTAATTATAATCTCCACACCCCTCCACCCTGTAGTGTTAATTATAACCTCCACCCCTCCACCCTGTAGTGTTAATTATAACCTCCACCCTGTAGTGTTAATTATAACCTCCACCCTGTAGTGTTAATTATAACCTCCACCCACCCCCCTCCACCCTGTAGTGTTAATTATAACCTCCACCCCCCCTCCACCCTGTAGTGTTAATTATAACCTCCACCCTGTAGTGTTAATTATAACCTCCACCTCCCTCCACCCTGTAGTGTTAATTATAACCTCCACTTCCCCTCCACCCTGTAGTGTTAATTATAACCTCCACCCACCCCTCCTCCCTGTAGTGTTAATTATAACCTCCACCCTGTAGTGTTAATTTTAACCCCCACCCTGTAGTGTTAATTATAACCTCCACCCCCTCCACCCTGTAGTGTTAATTACTTGCTAATTGTCATAACCTCCACCCTGTAGTGTTAATTATAACCTCCACCTCCCTGCACCCTGTAGTGTTAATTATAACCTCCACCCACCCCCCTCCACCCTGTAGTGTTAATTATAATCTCCACCCACGCCCCTCCACCCTGTAGTGTTAATTATAACCTCCACCCACCCCCTCCACCCTGTAGTGTTAATTATAATCTCCACACCCCTCCACCCTGTAGTGTTAATTATAACCTCCACCCCTCCACCCTGTAGTGTTAATTATAACCTCCACCCTGTAGTGTTAATTATAACCTCCACCCACCCCCCTCCACCCTGTAGTGTTAATTATAACCTCCACCCCTCCACCCTGTAGTGTTAATTATAACCTCCACCCTGTAGTGTTAATTATAACCTCCACCTCCCTCCACCCTGTAGTGTTAATTATACCCTCCACCACCTCCACCCTGTAGTGTTAATTAGAATCTCCACCCCCCCCCTCCTCCCTGTAGTGTTAATTATAACCTCCACCCTGTAGTGTTAATTTTAACCCCCACCCTGTAGTGTTAATTATAACCTCCACCCACCCCCCTCCACCCTGTAGTGTTAATTATAACCTCCACCCCTCCACCCTGTAGTGTTAATTATTAACTCCACCCACCCCCTCCACCCTGTAGTGTTAATTATAACCTCCACCCACCCCCTCCACCCTGTAGTGTTAATTATAACCTCCACCCCCCCTCCACCCTGTAGTGTTAATTATACCTCCTCCTGTAGTGTTAACACCCCTCCACCCTGTAGTGTTAATTATAACCTCCACCCCTCCACCCTGTAGTGTTAATTATAACCTCCACCCTGTAGTGTTAATTATAACCTCCACCCTGTAGTGTTAATTATAACCTCCACCCACCCCCCTCCACCCTGTAGTGTTAATTATAACCTCCACCCCCTCCACCCTGTAGTGTTAATTATAACCTCCACCCTGTAGTGTTAATTATAACCTCCACCTCCCTCCACCCTGTAGTGTTAATTATAACCTCCACCCCCTCCACCCTGTAGTGTTAATTATAACCTCCACCCACCCCCCTCCTCCCTGTAGTGTTAATTATAACCTCCACCCTGTAGTGTTAATTTTAACCCCCACCCTGTAGTGTTAATTATAACCTCCACCCACCCCCTCCACCCTGTAGTGTTAATTATAATCTCCACCCACGCCCCTCCACCCTGTAGTGTTAATTGTAACCTCCACCCACCCCCCTCCACCCTGTAGTGTTAATTATAACCTCCACCCCTCCACCCTGTAGTGTTAATTATTAGCTCCACCCACGCCCCTCCACCCTGTAGTGTTAATTATAACCTCCACCCCTCCACCCTGTAGTGTTAATTATAACCTAACCTCCACCCTGTAGTGTTAATTATAACCTCCACCCACCCCTCCACCCTGTAGTGTTAATTATAATCTCCACACCCCTCCACCCTGTAGTGTTAATTATAACCTCCACCCACCCCTCCACCCTGTAGTGTTAATTATAACCTCCTCCCTCCACCCTGTAGTGTTAATTATAACCTCCACCCCCTCCACCCTGTAGTGTTAATTATAACCTCCCACCCCTCCACCCTGTAGTGTTAATTATAACCTCCACCCACCCCCTCCACCCTGTAGTGTTAATTATAACCTCCACCCACCCCCTCCACCCTGTAGTGTTAATTATAACCTCCACCCACACCCCTCCACCCTGTAGTGTTAATTATAACCTCCACCCACCCCTCCACCCTGTAGTGTTAATTATAACCTCCACCTGTAGTGTTAATTATAACCCCCCTCCACCCTGTAGTGTTAATTATAACCTCCACCCACACCCTCTCCACCCTGTAGTGTTAATTATAATCTCCACACCCCTCCACCCTGTAGTGTTAATTATAACCTCCACCCCTCCACCCTGTAGTGTTAATTATAACCTCCACTCCACCCTGTAGTGTTAATTATAACCTCCACCCTGTAGTGTTAATTATAACCTCCACCCACCCCCTCCACCCTGTAGTGTTAATTATAACCTCCACCCCCTCCACCCTGTAGTGTTAATTATAACCTCCACCCTGTAGTGTTAATTATAACCTCCACCTCCCTCCACCCTGTAGTGTTAATTATAACCTCCACCCACCCCCCTCCACCCTGTAGTGTTAATTATAACCTCCACCCTGTAGTGTTAATTATAACCTCCACCCTGTAGTGTTCATTTTAACCCCCACCCTGTAGTGTTAATTATAACCTCCACCCACCCCCCTCCACCCTGTAGTGTTAATTATAATCTCCACCCACGCCCCTCCACCCTGTAGTGTTAATTGTAACCTCCACCCCCCCCTCCACCCTGTAGTGTTAATTATAACCTCCACCCCTCCACCCTGTAGTGTTAATTATTAGCTCCACCCACGCCCCTCCACCCTGTAGTGTTAATTATAACCTCCACCCCTCCACCCTGTAGTGTTAATTATAACCTCCACCCTGTAGTGTTAATTATAACCTCCACCCACCCCCTCCACCCTGTAGTGTTAATTATAATCTCCACCCCTCCACCCTGTAGTGTTAATTATAATCTCACACCCCTCCACCCTGTAGTGTTAATTATAACCTCCTCCCTCCACCCTGTAGTGTTAATTATAACATCCACCCCCCCCTCCACCCTGTAGTGTTAATTATAACCTCCCACCCCCTCCACCCTGTAGTGTTAATTGTAACCACCACCCACCCCCTCCACCCTGTAGTGTTAATTATAACCTCCACCCCCTCCACCCTGTAGTGTTAATTATAACCTCCACCCACGCCCCTCCACCCTGTAGTGTTAATTATAACCTCCACCCCACCCCTCCCCCCTGTAGTGTTAATTATAACCTCCACCCCCCACCCCTCCACCCTGTAGTGTTAATTATAACCTCCACCCACCCCCCTCCACCCTGTAGTGTTAATTATAACCTCCACCCACCCCCTCCACCCTGTAGTGTTAATTATAACCTCCACCCACACCCTCCACCCTGTAGTGTTAATTATAACCTCCACCCACCCCTCCACCCTGTAGTGTTAATTATACTGTGTCCCCCTGTAGTGTTAATTATAACCTCCACCCACCCCTCCACCCTGTAGTGTTAATTATAACCTCCACCCACACCCCTCCACCCTGTAGTGTTAATTATAACCTCCACCCCCTCCTCCCTGTAGTGTTAATTATAACCTCCACCCTGTAGTGTTAATTATAACCTCCACCCACCCCCTCCACCCTGTAGTGTTAATTATAACCTCCACCCACCCCCTCCACCCTGTAGTGTTAATTATAACCTCCACCCCTCCACCCCCTCCACCCTGTAGTGTTAATTATAACCTCCACCTCCCTCCACCCTGTAGTGTTAATTATAACCTCCACCCTGTAGTGTTCATTTTAACCCTCCACCCTGTAGTGTTAATTATAACCTCCACCCACCCCCTCCACCCTGTAGTGTTAATTATAACCTCCACCCTGTAGTGTTAATTATAACCTCCACCCACCCCCTCCACCCTGTAGTGTTAATTATAACCTCCACCCCTCCACCCTGTAGTGTTAATTATAAGCTCCACACCCCTCCACCCTGTAGTGTTAATTATAACCTCCACCCCTCCACCCTGTAGTGTTAATTATAACCTCCACCCACACCCCTCCACCCTGTAGTGTTAATTATAACCTCCACCCACACCCCTCCACCCTGTAGTGTTAATTATAACCTCCACCCACACCCCTCCACCCTGTAGTGTTAATTATAACCTCCACCCACACCCCTCCACCCTGTAGTGTTAATTATAACCTCCACCCACCCCCTCCACCCTGTAGTGTTAATTATAACCTCCACCCACACCCCTCCACCCTGTAGTGTTAATTATAATCTCCACACCCCTCCACCCTGTAGTGTTAATTATAACCTCCACCCCTCCACCCTGTAGTGTTAATTATAACCTCCACCCCTCCACCCTGTAGTGTTAATTATAACCTCCACCCTGTAGTGTTAAATATAACCTCCACCCACCCCCTCCACCCTGTAGTGTTAATTATAACCTCCACCCCCTCCACCCTGTAGTGTTAATTATAACCTCCACCCTGTAGTGTTAATTATAACCTCCACCTCCCTCCACCCTGTAGTGTTAATTATAACCTCCACCCCTCCACCCTGTAGTGTTAATTATAACCTCCACCCACCCCCCTCCTCCCTGTAGTGTTAATTATAACCTCCACCCTGTAGTGTTCATTTTAACCCCCACCCTGTAGTGTTAATTATAACCTCCACCCACCCCCTCCACCCTGTAGTGTTAATTATAATCTCCACCCACGCCCCTCCACCCTGTAGTGTTAATTGTAACCTCCACCCACCCCCTCCACCCTGTAGTGTTAATTATAACCTCCACCCCTCCACCCTGTAGTGTTAATTATTAGCTCCACCCACGCCCCTCCACCCTGTAGTGTTAATTATAACCTCCACCCCTCCACCCTGTAGTGTTAATTATAACCTCCACCCTGTAGTGTTAATTATAACCTCCACCCACCCCCTCCACCCTGTAGTGTTAATTATAATCTCCACACCCCTCCACCCTGTAGTGTTAATTATAATCTCCACACCCCTCCACCCTGTAGTGTTAATTATAACCTCCTCCCTCCACCCTGTAGTGTTAATTATAACATCCACCCCCCTCCACCCTGTAGTGTTAATTATAACCTCCATACACCCCCCTCCACCCTGTAGTGTTAATTATAACCTCCACCCACACCCCTCCACCCTGTAGTGTTAATTATAACCTCCACCCACCCCCCTCCACCCTGTAGTGTTAATTATAACCTCCACCCACACCCCTCCACCCTGTAGTGTTAATTATAACCTCCACCCACCCCCCTCCACCCTGTAGTGTTAATTATAACCTCCACCCACACCCCTCCACCCTGTAGTGTTAATTATAACCTCCACCCACACCCCTCCACCCTGTAGTGTTAATTATAACCTCCATACACCACTGGAATACTTCATTCCATGGCATATTGTCTCTCCAAGGCAGGCAGGTGGGTGGTAAATGATCCTGAAGGTGAAGATGTAAGTTGGAGGAGATAGTTATGAACATTTCATCTGTCTGCTGTAGCCGCTGCAGCTGCTCCTGTCAGCACATGGGTGCTGGAGGAATTACACAGGGTCAGGATGGGAGGGGAGAGAGGATGTGTGTGTGTGTGTGTGTGTGTGTGTGTGTGTGTGTGTGTGTGTGTGTGTGTGTGTGTGTGTGTGTGTGTGTGTGTGTGTGTGTGTGTGTGTGTGTGTGTGTGTGTGTGTGTGTGTGTGTGTGTGAGGGGGTATGAAGGGGGGGGTTACATGGGTAGACAGGTAGGACCTGCCTGTCACTGTATGGGACATCTCTGCCGCCCCGTCACCCATGCCCCCCCGGAAGCAGCAGCTTGGCCCTGCATTTTGTGTGTGTGTGTGTGTGTGTGTAATGTAGACAAGCAGGCGGTCCCCAAGCTGTCTCTGTTCATTACAGCTAGCGACATTGGGACACAGCAGGCAGGTGGCCAGACCTTTACCCCTCACCTACTGTCATAGTGTGTGTGGAGTGTGTACTGTAACACATCAACGTATGTAAATGCAGACACATTCACTTCTGTGTGTCCATATGTGTACGTTAGGGCTTGTCCTTATATGGATGTTAGTGGGAATTACCTTTGTTGAAATGTGGCACTGCTCAGTACTTGACAGAGTGTAGAAACAGGCCTATCCACATCCAAGAATTCCACCTTCCCATCCTTGCAATTAATAGAAAAAGGACATATTTTTCTCCTCCAAGAAGTCAATCGGCAGATCCCAGAATTCACCCAGTGAATGAATTGTATTAGGTGAAAATCCTGACTGTTAATTAGAGTTGTAACGACGGTGCCTCCTGACAGAGGAATGGATGGCTTCAGTACAGATGTAGGATAGAGAGATATCACTTCACTTTCACTTCTTTTTACAAAGGCTGCCTGCGTAATGGGTCATCAATCCCACAGTGATAAATGTCTCTTGGAGTAATGACTGTCTTATCGCCCCAGGATTAGTGCAGATATTTGTAATTAGTGTACCCACACAACTCCCCGGCAGATGTTGGAATATCAGCAGCACAATGTTGGTGCCTGCTTACAGCTGAATGGGAACTTGTGGAGATGAATAGGCAACGCTGGAGCTTATTGTACTGTACATTTTTGCTTGTCTTAGGTGAACTTGCACTGACTGTGACTGCAGCGTTTTGTCACTCAGTAGCAAATGTATGCTGTTTTTTATGGTAAGCACTAGAGGTCGACCGATTAATCGGAATGGCCGATTAATTGGGGGGCGATTTCAAGTTTTCATAACAATCGGAAATCGGTATTTTTGGGCGCCGATTCCCGATTTTTTTTTTAATTATTTTTTTAAATATATTTTTTTATACCTTTATTTAACTAGGCAAGTCAGTTAAGAACACCTTCTTATTTTCAATGACTGTCTAGGAACTGTGGGTTAACTGCCTTGTTCAGGGGCAGATCGACAGATTTTCACATTGTCAGCTCAGGGGATCCAATCTTGTAACCTTACAGTTAACTAGTCCAACGCTCTAACCATCTGATTACATTGACTCCACGAGGAGACTGCCTGTTATGCGAATGCAGTAGAAACCAAGGTAAATTGCTAGCTAGCATTCAACTTATCTTATAAAAAACAATCAATCAATAACTATTAATCCAGTTTAGCAGGCAATATTAACCAGGTGAAATTGTGTCATTTCTCTTGCATTCATTGCACGCAGAGTCAGGGTATATGCAACAGTTTGGGCTGCCTGGCTCATTGCGAACTAATTTGCCAGAATTTTACGTAATTATGACATAACATTGAAGGTTGTGCAATGTAACAAGAATATTTAGATTTAAGGATGCCACCCGTTAGATAAAATACCGAACGGTTCCGTATTTCTCTGAAATAATAAACGTTTCGTTTTTGAAATTATAGTTTCTGGATTCGACCATATTAATGACCAACGGCTCGCATTTCTGTGTGTTATTATGTTATAATTAAGTCTGATTTTATATAATCATTCATTCAAACAGCACGTTTGTGCATTTTTCTAGCGGCTCTTCGCAAGCACAGCGCTGTTTATGACTTCAAGCATATCAGCCTGTAACCGATGTGAAATGGCTAGCTAGTTAGCTGGGTGTGCGCTAATACTGTTTCAAACGTCACTCGCTTTTAGATTTGGAGTAGTTATTCCCCTTGCGCTGCAAGGGCCGCAGCTTTTGTGGAGCGATGGGTAACGATGCTTCGAGTGTGGCTGTTGTCGATGTGTTTCTGGTTCAAGCCGAGGTAGGGGCGAGGAGGATGATGGAAGCTATACTGTTACACTGGCAATACTATAGTGCCTATAAGAACATCCAATAGTCAAAGGTGTATGAAATACAAATGGTATAGAGAGAAATAGTCCTATAAGTACCATATTAACTACAACCTAAAACCTCTTACCTTGGAATATTGAAGTCTCATGTTAAAAGGAACCACCAACTCTCATATGTTCTCATGTTCTGAGCAAGGAACTTAAATGTTAGCTTTTTTACATGGCACATATTTTACATGGCACACATTTTTACATGGCACATATTTTACATGGCACATATTACTTTCTTCTCCAACACTTTGTTTTTGCATTATTTAAACCAAATTGAACATCTTTCATTATTTAATTGAGGCTAAATTGATTTTATTGATGTATTATATTGAGTTAAAATAAGTGTTCATTCAGTATTGTTGTAATTGTCATTATTACAAAAAATAAAAATAATAATTGTCTGATTAATCGTATCGGCCTTTTTGGTCTTCCAATAATCGGTATCAGTATCGCGTTGAAAAATCATAATCGGTCGACCTCTAGTAAGCACTCCTATTATATGATAAACACACACACAACAGGGAGGCCGAGGCCTCTATAGCCCTATTTATTGAGGTCCATCCTCCAGTTAGTAAACTATAGGGTCTCTCCTCCCATCCAATCCTCTCCTTGTGCCAAAAGTTCAGGTCTCAAACGTTTATGTACACTTAGGTTGGAGTCACTAAAACTAAATTTGCAACCACACCACAAATTTATTGTCAACAAACTATAGTTTTGGCAAGTTGGTTAGGACATCTACTTTGTGCATGACTCATGTAATTTTTCCAACAATTGTTTACAGACAGATTATTTCACTTATAATTCACTGTATCACAATTTCAGTGGGTCAGACGTTTACATACACTAAGTTGACTGTGCCTTTAAACAGCTTGGAAAATTCCCAAAAATGATGTCATGGCTTTAGAAGCTTCTGAAGCTTCTGCTAATTGACATAATTTTAGTCAATTGGAGGTGTACATGTGGATGTATTTCAAGGCCTACCTTTAAATTCAGTGCCTCTTTGCTTGACATCATGGGAAAATCAAAAGAAATCAGCCAAGACCTCAGAAAAAAATTGTAGACCTCCACAAGCCTGGTTCATCCTTTGGTGCAATTTCCAAATGCCTGAAGGTACCATCTTCATCTGTACAAACAATATTACGCAAGTATAAACAACATGAGACCACGCAGCCGTCATACTGTTCAGGAAGGAGACGCGTTCTGTCTCCTAGAGATGAACGTACTTTGGTCCAAAAAGTGCAAATGAATCCCAGAACAACAGCAAAGGACCTTGTGAAGATGCTGGAGGAAATGGGTACAAAAGTATTTATATCCACAGTAAAACGAGTACTGTATCGGCGTAACCCGAAAGGCCGCTCAGCAAGAAAGAAGCCACTGCTCCAAAACTGCCATAAAAAAGCCAGAATACGGTTTGCAACTGCACATGGGGACTAAGATTGTACTTTTTGGAGAAATGTCCTCTGGTCTGATGTAACAAAAATAGAACTGTTTGGCCATAATGACCATCGTTATGTTTGGAGGAAAAAGGGGGAGGCTTCAAGCCAAAGAACACCATCCCAACCGTGAAGCACGGGGGTGGCAGCATCATGTTGTAGGGGTGCACTTCACAAAGTAGATGGCATCATGAGGCAGGAAAATTGCGGATATATTGGAGCAACATCTCAAGACATCAGTCAGGAAGTTAAAGCTTGGTCGCAAATGGGTCTTCCAAATGAACAATGACACCAAGCATACTTACAAAGTTGTGGCAAAATGGCAACAAAGTCAAGGTATTGGAGAGGCCATCACAAGCCCTGACCTCAATCCTATAGAGAATTTGTGGGCAGAACTGAAAAAGTGTGTGCAAGCAAGGAGGCTTACAAACCTGACTCAGTTACACCAGCTCTGTCAGGATGAATGGGCCAAAATTCACCCAACTTATTGTGGGAAGCTTGTGGAAGGCTACCCAAAACGTTGGATCTAAGTTAAACAATGTAAAGGGAATTCTACCAAATACTAATTCAGTGTATGTAAACTTCTGACCCACTGAGAATGTGATGAAAGACATAGAAGATTAAATAAATCATTCTCTCTCCTATTATTCTGACATTTCACATTCTTAAAATGAAATGGTGATCCTAACTGACCTAAGACAGGGCATTTTTACTCAGATTTAATGTCAGGAATTGTGAAAAACTGAGTTTAAATGTATTTGGCTAAGGTGTATATAAACGTCTGACTTCCACTGTAGGTAGCCACAGATATGCCAGGGGGATGAGGTGAATTCAGCCCCAGCAGTTTCTGGGGCTGAGATGTGCTTGTCTTCATCTCCTCCTTGTCTGCTGCTGGCTGGAAGGACTTTCTCCTCCTGATGACATGAAATCACATTGTGATGTATTCTGCTTCAGGTGTAGTCCCTATTCACAAAGCAGTTTGACACAGCACAGGCCTGTTCCCCCTGCATTCTGCCAGTACTGGGACTTCAGATAGACCGACCCAGTACTGGGACTTCAGATAGACCTAGCTAATACTGGGACTTCAGATTGACCTACCTAATACGGTGACATCAGATAGACCTAGCCAGTACTGGGACTTCAGATAAACCTACTCAGTACTGGGACTTCAGATAGACCTAGCTAATACTGGGACTTCAGATAGACCTACCTAATACTGTGACATCAGATAGACCTAGCCAGTACTGGGACTTCAGATAGACCTAGTCAGTACTGGGACTTCAGATAGACCTACCCAGTACTGGGACTTCAGATAGACCTACCTAATACTGGGACTTCAGATAGGCCTAGCTAATGCTGGGACTTCAGATAGGCCTAGCCAATACTGGGACTTCAGATAGACCTAGCTAATGCTGGGACTTCAGATAGGCCTAACCAATACTGGGACTTCAGATAGACCTAGCTAATACTGGGACTTCAGATAGGCCTAGCTAATACTGGGACTTCAGATAGGCCTAGCTAATGCTGGGACTTCAGATAGGCCTAGCTAATGCTGGGACTTCAGATAGGCCTAGCCAATACTGGGACTTCAGATAGACCTAGCCAATACTGGATAGGCCTAGCCAATACTGGGACTTCAGATAGACCTAGCTAGTACTGGGACTTCAGATAGACCTAGCTAGTACTGGGACTTCAGATAGACCTAGCTAGTACTGGGACTTCAGATAGACCTAGCTAGTACTGGGACTTCAGATAGGCCTAGCGAATACTGGATAGGCCTAGCGAATACTGGATAGGCCTAGCGAATACTGGATAGGCCTAGCGAATACTGGATAGGCCTAGCGAAGTACCTGTAATATATCAACTGACTCCTAATTTCAATTTCAATTCAATTTAGCCAACAGTGCTTTTGTGATTGTATTGATAAGGTGACCTGATTTAAAAAGTAAACAAACAAACTGAGAAGATAGTGTGGATAGCTCTAGATAGATAGTGTCATCATCTCTTGGAATCAGTCTTGACTCTCTCCGTAACACTAATGTTGATTGCGTTGTGTGAAATTTTATTTCTGTGTGTGTTGAGAGTTTGTCCCTTTGTGTGTGGATGCCGAGCTGGGTGACACACACACGTACACACACTCTGCGTCCTACCCTCCACTGACAGACGCTGTAAGCAGATGCGGGCCGGGGCAGTAATGGCAGGTGATTATAAGTGTCACGCATGCCAAGCTAATTAAACCCCTGGGCTGACAGACAGCAGTATTTGGTGTGTGGGGGGAGGGGAGGGGAGGGAGCAGCCTGGCTGCACAATAATTGTATCTCACCTGCCTGGGAGAGAGACTACAGCTAACTGCGTCATGTATTTTACAGTAGGCCGGCCGGCCAGGCACTACAGAGCCCAGGCTCTTTCCAGTTAGTTTTGACCTCCTTAAATGCACTCAGGTCTCTGGCCCAGTATATGGATAACAGTCGCCAGCTCTACACTACCATGCAGGTATGTGAGGTGAGTGTATTTCTGTGTGGAGGAGTGGAGAATAATGTATGTGCTCATCATTACCTGTTTAAGAGTAGCTGTTTAGACAATTAGGAAAATATAATACATTCAGATTGATATGTTTTCTACAGTAACAAGTAGAAACTGTATCATTCTGCAGTGCTCTTCCCTCCCTATACCGGCCGGGGTGGCAGGTAGCCTAGTGGTTAGAGCGTTGAACTAGTAACCGAAAGGTTACAAGATAGAATCCCTGAGCTGACAAGGTAAAAATCTGTCATTCTGCCCCTGAACAAGGCTGTTAACCCACCGTTCCTAGGCTGTCATTGAAAATAGGAATTTGTTCTTAACTGACTTGCCTAGTTAAATTAAGGTAAAATAAAAATACCGTACTGCCACATACTGTAACCACCACACTGTCAGGACACTGCAGAAAGGGACAAGGACAGGCCTTCATAGCCAAGGAGTGAGGTCACAGCCCCTCCAGCTGGTGAGTGATTCGAAGCTGGTCACAGCTGTACTGGTCAGAGCTGCACAAGGAGGCCTTCCTCCACTAGGAGGCCCACCTGTACACAGTACTCTCTATGTAGCCTCACACGTACACACTGAGGCACACATCTGGCAGAGAGGATGGACAGACAGACACAGACATCTGAAGTCCCATACAACTAGACAGAAAGACAGACACAGACAGACGGACACAGACAGACGGACACAGACAGACAGACAGACAGACAGACAGACAGACAGACAGACAGACAGACAGACAGAGCTCTTTCTGTGAGAACTAGTCAAGCTGATCTGATTCATGTGATGCTAAAGAGCATGCAGGTGTGGCTGAGCCAGGTGCACATTGCATCGCATTGCCATATCAGATCTGATCAGTGACAGGTTTGTGTGCTTGTATGCCTGGGGTGGAGTGGGTTAAATGAGGTATGTGAGCTGGTTTGTCTGTAATGCCGGATTTCTGGATTATCACTAGGCCTATCTTGTTATGACAAAAACATGACTCCATACTCACATGTCAGAATACTACATTCTGAGTATTGTTTTGTCCTTTCAAGCCAGACCTAGACACATATCTAACTTGTCTCTGTTTCACTATATTATGCTCAATGTTGTCAACATTGTGCATACTTTGCCTCTCACACATCTCTAGATCCTGTCCTTGTGTCCTTTCTGTTCTGTACTTTGTGTTCAGATGGTTCAGGATGAAGCCGGTCTTTTGATGGTTTTAATAAGGAGCTGGTGGCATCAGTTCCATCAGATACTGTGTCTGAGGCTTAGTGCTACCTCAAGTGCTGAAGAAACCTGATTAAAACATCCATTTATACTGTGTGTGTGTGTGTGTCAGAGTCTCTGCTAGTCCTCACGGCTGTTTGGGTGTCTTATCTCTGTGTTCAACCCTGTCACGTTAATTAGGGGCCATTTTTACTTACATAATGTTTTTGTTTCCTCCTCTCGATAGTAATCTGTGACTGCTGCTGTGAAGAGTGTTCTCAATAACAAAGTGATTTACTGTGATAGCAGAACATCTAGCAATAACACACAGAGGGGGAGACATCATTCCTTAAAAGAGGTCACCGTAACAATAATTTCTATGAATATGTCATTAGAAGTGATTGTACTGCTGGGCCTAGTGCTGTGTTTTATTACTGGTGATGCAGATATCAGTGAAAACACATGAGGGGATGAGTGTACATCAGAGACTTAGTATTTTAGAAGTGAAAACTGGCCTATGTTTGTATTAGTGATACAACTATCACTCTATCTCTTAGGTAGAAACATCATGCAGGGATACAAGTAAGTTAAAGCCATAGCATTTGTTAGGAGTATTGTTTTACTGGGTCATTGGCTATGCGACCATACTGTCACTGCTGACCCCAGTACTATAGTTCACCTTTAGACAACAGTCAACACCTGTCACCTCGGAAGAGATGGATGGATATCCTGACACTGTGACTTCACGTTTAGTCAGCCCCAGTTTCTGATTAACCAAACTTCTTACACTCGGCTAAACCGCTGACAAAAGAAAGAACATCTACACACGCACACACACGCGCACGCACACGCACGCACACACACACACACACACACGCACGCACGCACGCACGCACACACACACACACACACACACACACACACACACACACACACACACACACACACACTTGTGTGTCTGTGTGTTTGACGTAAAACCCAAAAGGCCTTGTAAATGGTTAAAGGGAACAGGAAGGACGTGTGAGGATGCATGCTGGGTCGTGGTTAGTAAATGACCCACAGCTGATGGTTTAATGTTCATAGGAGAGGAGTGGGGGTCTCTGTGTCTGTCTCTTTTAGAAGCATTAGTGACTGTTAGTCTGTTAGTGAGGGATTCCCAGACACAGCACAGTGCATCCTTAATGGGTAAATGCCATGTATTCAGCCAGCTAGTCTGGGAAAACATATGGTGCCATTTGAAGGCCCAGGCTGGAGCATGCTGTTCTACTGTAATTACTATGGCCTCACCCGGCAGTGTGGCAGCAGCAAGGCAGCGTGGGTAGTGGGTGC
The DNA here is from genome assembly GCF_023373465.1 of Oncorhynchus keta. Lineage (NCBI taxonomy): Eukaryota > Metazoa > Chordata > Actinopteri > Salmoniformes > Salmonidae > Oncorhynchus > Oncorhynchus keta. Next base: position 130,800 of record NW_026290907.1, read on the forward strand.
TCTCTGTCTCTCCTGCTCTATGTCCTCAGCCAGCTCAGGAAGAACACAGCCAGGCCTCCTGCAGGAGCAGTTGTGTTTGGCCTTCACACACACCTACATTCACAGCTACTGTACAGGTGCCAGCTCTGGCAGGATGTGTTCTGAATGTGTGCAAAGTAGTCCAGTCATGTCCAGCATTCTCTGTCTATCTTTTTCTCTCTCCTGGTCCAAGAATCTTAGGAAGGCTTAGAAGGTGCTTTCCTTCTCTTCCGTCTCTCTCTCTCCATCCCTTTCTCTCTACTTCCCTCTCTCTCTCCTCTCTTATCCCTTTCTCCCACCCTCTCTCGCCATCTCTCTCTCCATCCATCCATCCCTCTCTCTCCCTCTCTCTTGCCATCCCTCTCTCTCTCTCTCTCTCTCTCGCCATCCCTCTCGCCATCTCTCTCTTCTCTCTCTCTCTTGCCATCCCTCTCTCTTGCCATCCCTCTCTCTCTCTTGCCATCACTCTCTCTCTCGCCATCACTCTCTCTCCATCCCTCTCTTGCCATCCCTCTCTCGCCATCCCTCCCTCTCTCTCGCCATCCCTCTCTCTCTCCATCTCTCTCTCTCCACCCCCCTTTCTCTCTTCACCCCGTCTCTCTTATCCCTTTCTCCCACCCTCTCTCGCCGTCTCTCTCTCCATCCATCCCTCTCTCTCCCTCTCTCTTGCCATCCCTCTCTCTCTCTCTCTCGCCATCCCTCTCTCTCGCCATCCCTCTCTCTTGCCATCTCTCTCTCTTGCCATCTCTCTCTCTTGCCATCCCTCTCTCTTGCCATCCCTCTCTCTCTCTTGCCATCTCTCTCTCTTGCCATCTCTCTCTCTTGCCATCCCTCTCTCTTGCCATCCCTCTCTCTCTCTTGCCATCACTCTCTCTCTCTTGCCATCACTCTCTCTCTCTCGCTATCCCTCTCTCTCTCCATCCCTTTCTCTCTCCATCTCTCTTTCGCTATCCCTCTCTCTCCATCTCTCTCTCGCCATCCCTCTTTCACCATCCCTCTCTCTCGCATCCCTCTCTCTCTCTCTCTCTCTCTCTCTTACTATCCCTCTCTCTCTCCATCTCTCTCTCGCCATCCCTCTCTCTCTCTCTCTGTCTCCATCCCTCTTTTCTTTTCCTCAATCTCTCCCTCTCTCTGTCTGTAATAGTGTGTATGTGTGCTTGCATGGAGGGGGAGCAGATTGTGGGTTTAAAGTGTGTGTGTGGTGTCTGTTGGCAGGGCGATGAGGGTGTCAGCTGGGATGTTGTTAAGGCGGGGGGAACAGGCTGGCTGTGTGTGTGTGTGTGTGTCAGCTGGGAGGGATGTTGTTAAGGCAGGGGGAACAGGCTGGCAGCACGGCAGGAAGGCCCTGTTAAGATCCACTGCTGGGAATTTGGTGGAGCCAGTTGCCGGCCAAAACAGGGGGGACTTCCAAACTTGGGATAAAGACATTTCCTCACCCATTTATAAAGTCTGACACCCTCACGTCTGTTGTCTCCCACCCCTGCCACCTCCTACCCCTTCTGCCTTGTACCCAGTCCACCACCACCACCCACCATACCCTGCCCTATGTTTGAGTACCTCTCTGCATTGTACCCAGTCCACCACCACCCACCATACCCCACCCTATGTTTGAGTACCTCTCTGCCTTGTACCCAGTCCACCACCCACCAATCCCTGCCCTATGTTTGAGTATCTCTCTGCCTTGTACCCAGTCCACCACCCACCAATCCCCGCCCTATGTTTGAGTACCTCTCTGCCTTGTACCCAGTCCACCACCCACCAATCCCTGCCCTATGTTTGAGTATCTCTCTGCCTTGTACCCAGTCCACCACCCACCAATCCCCGCCCTATGTTTGAGTACCTCTCTGCATTGCATGTCATTTCTGTTCTTTCTGCAACTACAGTGTGTTAGAGCACTCTGCCAAATTAACATATGCTGCATGTATATTTCAGCGCAGTTTAAAGCACGCATCTCTGTGTGTAAATAATGCAATAATCTAGATGTTCCTCTTCAACTGATGATGAAGATTTTAGAGTTACAGTACATACAGCATATAACCTCTAAATGGACCAGGGTACCTCTGATTCCCCTCACACTCACACACTCACACACACACACACACACACACACACACACACACACACACACACACACACACACACACACACACACACACACACACACACACACACACACACACACACACACACACACACACACACACACACACACACACAGACAGACAGACAGACAGACAGACAGACAGACAGACAGACAGACAGACAGACAGACAGACAGACAGACAGACAGACAGACAGACAGACAGACAGACAGACAGACAGACAGACAGACAGACAGACAGACAGACAGACAGACAGACAGACAGACAGACAGACAGACAGACAGACAGACAGACAGACACACAGACAGACAGACAAGACAGACAGACAGACAGACAGACAGACAGACACAGACAGACAGACAGACAGACAGACAGACAGACAGACAGACAGACAGACAGACAGACAGACAGACAGACAGACAGACAGACAGACAGACAGACAGACAGACAGACAGACAGACAGACAGACAGACAGACAGACAGACAGACAGACAGACAGACAGACAGACAGACAGACACATACACACACACACACACACAATACAGACACACACACACACACACACACACACAATACAGACACACACACACACACACACACACACACACACACAATACAGACACACACACACACACACACACAATACAGACACACACACACACACACACACACACACACACAGAGAGCGAGAAACAGAGCTAGACAGGTTCTGACAGTTTGATAATAGGATCTATTCTGAAGGGACTGTTTTGGTACTGTTGCAGCATCTACACTGAGAGCACAAAACATTAAGAACACCTTTCTGATATTAAGGTGCACCCTTTTGCCTTCAGAACAGCCTCAATTCATCGGAGCATGGACTCTACAAGGTGTTTAAAGCGTTCCATAGAGATGCTGCCCATGTTGACTCCAATGCTTCCCACAGTTGTGTCAAGGTGGCTAGATGTCCTTTGGGTGGTGGACCATTCTTGATACACACGGGAAGCATGAAAAACACAACAGCGTTGCAGTTCTTGACACAAACTTGTGTGCCTGGCACCAACTACTATACCTCTTTCAAAGGCACTTAAATCGTTTGTCTTGCCCATTCAACCTGTCAATGGCACACATACACAATCAATGTCTCAATTGTCTCAAGGCTTAAAAATCCTTATTTATCTTGTCTCCTCCCCTTAATCTACACTGACTGACGTGGATTTAACAAGTGACATCAATGTGGGATCGTATTGTAGCTTTCACCTGGTCAGTCTATTTCATGGAGAAAGCAGGTGTTCCTAATGTTTTGTACACCGTATATATTCTGTACACTGTGTGTGTGTTTTCAAATGAGCTGCTCTGCCAGAGATGAGTGACTGAATTATTCAATGCTGCATGTCTCACAAAATGATGCAAAACCATGCTGGGATTGTCAGTGTGGGTGGCAACTGTAAACAGTGTAAAAGGCTCTTCTGCATTATAGACAAGCCTTTTGAAAACGGTTCTCATATGCAAATGGCTTTTGATTACACTGACTACAGCAAGGACTTAATGTGAATCTACCCATCCATTCATCTACCTCAAATCCAGAATGATGAATGAGTCAAGACTGTTAATGCTGATATTGTCTGTCCCTGGTGGAATGAAATGGAGGGATGTTGGTCTGAGGGGATAAAGCTTACAATTGTGCTTCTGTCGATGTTTACTTTGAGGGAATGAGAACTGAAGACTATAGCACTGCTACAACAAAACAGGTATGCCTTCCTAGGCCCATCTCTGGAAAATGGCTTTAATAAAGGATGTGTGTGATTAGATCTGTCAGTGACGACTCTGACACTCTTTCAGCTCCTATATTTATCCTGCTGTGGGTGACTGCAGGTCTTCATGGTCAAAGCTCTCCTCTCTCTACCTGCCAACAGGGCTCTGGACAGTAGACAGGACATATGTGTGGGTGGATAGATTAAATATTTGTATTATTTACCCACATGTTAGCCGCTAGTAGCCCTCACATCTCTCGTCCTGTCACTCGCCTTTCTCATTACCACTCTGACCTTTGTAATGGGATGTAGGTAGCACCTGACACTTTTAATGCCACCTATTCACCTCCATTATCCTAGCCTAGCGCTGGTCAGCCTTCTGTTTAAAGGACCTGTGTTAGCCTGGAGCGTAGCGCTGCTGTTTAAAGTGCCTGTGTTACTGTTAGCACCAAGAGGCTATTAGCATAGCACTGGTCAGCCTGGAGTTTATATGACCTGCGTTATTAAAAAAAAAAAAGAATGTACATTTTATTTAACCAGGTAGGCTAGTTGAGAACAAGTCCCGCTCAGCCCAGTCAAAACTGTTCGCTGCTCTGGCCCCCCAATGGTGGAACAAACTCCCTCACGACGCCAGGACAGCGGAGTCAATCACCACCTTCTGGAGACACCTGAAACCCCACCTCTTTAAGGAATACCTAGGATAGGATAAGTATTCCTTCTCACCCCCCTTTTAAGATTTAGATGCACTATTGTAAAGTGACTGTTCCACTGGATGTCATAAGGTGAATGCACCAATTTGTAAGTCGCTCTGGATAAGAGCGTCTGCTAAATGACTTAAATGTAAATGTAAGTTCTCATTTGCAACTGCAACGTGGCCAAGATAAAGCACAGCAGTGTGAACAGACAACAACACAGAGTTACACATGGAGGAAACAATAAACAAGTCAATAATACAGTAGAAAAAAAAAATCTATATACATTGTATGCAAAAGGCATGAGGAGGTAGGCAATAAATAGACCATAGGAGTGAATAATTACAATTGATCAGATTAACACTGGAGTGATAAATGATCAGATGAACATGTGCAGGTAGAGATACTGGTGGGCAAAAGAGCAGAAAAGTAAATCAAATTAAAATAAAATAAAAAGCAGGAGGCTCCAGCATTATCCTAGCGCTGCTCAGGCTAATGTTTACAGGACCTGTGCTACTGTTAGCACAAGGAGGCTCCAGCATTATCCTAGCGCTGCTCAGGCTAATGTTTACAGGACCTGTGCTACTGTTAGCACAAGGAGGCTCCAGCATTATCCTAGCGCTGCTCAGGCTAATGTTTACAGGATCTGTGCTCCTGTTAGCACCAGGAGGCTCCAGCATTATCCTAGCGCTGCTCAGGCTAATGTTTACAGGATCTGTGCTCCTGTTAGCACCAGGAGGCTCCAGCATTATCCTAGCGCTGATCAGGCTAATGTTTACAGGACCTGTGCTACTGTTAGCACCAGGAGGCTCCAGCATTATCCTAGCGCTGCTCAGGCTAATGTTTACAGGACCTGTGCTACTGTTAGCACCAGGAGGCTCCAGCATTATCCTAGCGCTGCTCAGGCTAATGTTTACAGGACCTGTGCTACTGTTAGCACAAGGAGGCTCCAGCATTATCCTAGCGCTGCTCAGGCTAATGTTTACAGGACCTGTGCTCCTGTTAGCACCAGGAGGCTCCAGCATTATCCTAGCGCTGCTCAGGCTAATGTTTACAGGATCTGTGCTCCTGTTAGCACCAGGAGGCTCCAGCATTATCCTAGCGCTGCTCAGGCTAATGTTTACAGGATCTGTGCTCCTGTTAGCACCAGGAGGCTCCAGCATTATCCTAGCGCTGATCAGGCTAATGTTTACAGGACCTGTGCTACTGTTAGCACCAGGAGGCTCCAGCATTATCCTAGCGCTGCTCAGGCTAATGTTTACAGGACCTGTACTACTGTTAGCACCAGGAGGCTCCAGCATTATCTTAGCGCTGCTCAGGCTAATGTTTACAGGACCTGTGCTACTGTTAGCACCAAGAGGCCCTGTACTGTGAGGCTCCTTGGTCCATAATGATAAGGCCCAGCCTGTAATAAACTCTGAGTCGTAAACACACTGCTTCTCGGCCCCCATTGGCCTCAGGGCCTTGTAACTGCTTTATAACACATTTATTACCTGTTTAATGGAGTGTGAGCTGAGTTGAGTCATAACATAAACTTACTGTAATCTGATTTTATTCTGACAAGCGTTTGCATTACAGTAGCTGTAAGTCATCATTATGTGCACACCTTGGTGTAAGGATTTGAAGAGCCTGACATTATTCCTTTGCCTCAATTAGGCTGTTTCTATGCTTGGCATTGAAATATAAGTGTGCGTGTGGTGTGTGGGGATATGGAAGCCAGTTACTTTGTTATCCCAAAGCACCCCCACACAGAGAACAGACAAACGGGCAGTATATGGGGAATATAATCATGAAGATGTGTCTCCTATATTTCCTGTAGGCTGCCTGAGTACATTTAGAAGCTAGAAGGCAGCATAATGTCTCATATCCCGGAGGTATTTGAAATGGAACAGCAGGGCTTTCTTTGAAAAAGAATAGTTGATGTGTTCCGAGAGCTCACTGTTTACTTTATGTGATTTGGACTGAAATGCAAAAAACAATCTTTTTATTTTCATCTTTGGATAAAAAGTGCAAAGCCAATGTTTGGGCTTCTGTTGCACTGCAGCCAGAAGGGAAACTGTTTTCTGAAACTTTGAAGTCATTTCCACCTTTCTGTAACTCAAAGTACCGTCTGCCCTTTTTCTTTGGAAATATGTTCACAGCCATATAGCAAAGGAAGAGTTCATGGTTTTTCTAGGCTATTGCATGTCCAATATGTCATCCCTTTACTGGCATCTGTAGGTTAGATAGATAATGTATATTTTTCTATTTAAAAATGGTATGTATTTACTACCATTCTGATGTGTTATATACACAAATAAAGGTTAATAGATTGTCTTGTTTTAAGATGGGCCTACACATTTTCCATCACATAGACAAAATAACCCCCTACAACATTATGGTTAATTAAAGTAACCCCTTGGTCTGTAGATATCTCATTTTGCTTTCAAGACTCCTTTCTCCAAATACCAATTTGAGCTCTCCAACCGTCTATTATCTTGTGTCTGTAAAGAATCAAGGTATTAATCTTTTATGTTTTGGAAAAATCATGTTATTTGCAGGGACCTCCTGCTCGACCGACCAAGATTGGGGAGCTGGCATGGGGAGAGACACGAAATTGCAGAGTAAATCAATACTGACCCAGTAATGTTAGGGGATCCTCTTTCAAAGGGCTACGTTGAATTTGTAAAAACCCGTGTTTTTCATCTCTTTTTCATTCCAACCTCACTTGTTATCATAGTTGCTGTTGTTTGTATGTTATTTTAGCTTCTTTCCTAAGTAGCTATTTTGCAATTTGGACGAAAATACAATTAGAGTGACATGTGTTTCCACTGGTCCTAACGTTAGACAGATGCGTGAGTCTATTGAAGCCATACTTCTAGTCCTGAGCTCTGGCAGGTCTGTTATGAAATCCTTTCAGTAATGTACATGGTGTTCAATATGGAGCCAGGCTGATATATACTGTACTGTGGCCATGGATGTGTAAACCTCTGACAGAGCTAAAGCCACTCTTTCATGTTGTAAAGCATGTTGTCACACTTTGGCCTTGACTGAGATCTGAGAGAACGCTACCCAGCCACGTATTTACCCATGTGTACGTGACTCATCTCTGTTTGCACAGATCCTTTATCTTGGCCTTCAAGGGTTGGATTTGATAGAAAGCCCAGTTAGGTTATCCAGTGCTCTATTCCAGGTATGGGCCCAGGCATTAGCCTCACTAACCTTGTCACACCTGTTCATGGTAACTCTTCAGAAGTAAATTGAGATTTTAGTCATTTAGCAGATGCTCTTATCCAGAGTCACTTAAAGGAGCAATTAGGGTTGAGTGCCTTGCTCAAGGGCACATTGACAGAGTTTTCACCTAGTCGGCTCGGGGATTTTGAAGCAGCAGCCTTTCGGTTACTTGCCCAATGCTTTTAACCTCTAGGCTACCAAGAAGTATGTGTCTATGTAACGTCCTCAGTGTTTACAGCCTAGTTTCAGGAGGCCCCTGCACCTGAGTTAAGTCATTCCTTACAGGATCAGATTATTCCCAACATCTCACAGGTCCCTTCACATACAGTCTTCCGCATTAGAAACTTCAAGGAAAATCTCCCACAACACGTCACACTGATCCTTCCTCCGTGTGTAAATGGCTTTCCCACCATCTCTGAGTGCATCTCCACCATGGACCCCTGACACCATGTCCTCTCACCGTCCACCACTACCCTGATGGGATTGTTTAGGTATCCCTCTCTGTCCAGGTTGAACCAACAGTAGCAGGCCTGGAGTGTTACAGACTACACAGAGAGGGTTTTAAAGTGACAATCTCTCCTGCCCCAGATACAGATGCTCTTAAATCCTCACAATAGTAAACAGGTTGATCTAACGTATCAAAATATCCCCTCTGACAGCCATGGTGCTGGAATTTAAGTGGATTTAAGTAACTGGTCACGTGTGGCTCAGTTGGTAGAGCATGGTGCTTGCAATGCCAGGGTTGTGGGTCTGATTCCCACGGGGGACCAGTATGTATGCTCTGGATAAGAGTGTCTGCTAAATGACAAAAATGAAAACATGTCAAATGTACTTTGCCGTTCAGCCTTAAGCTGTCAGAGAGAGAGAGATGTGTGAAAATCAGACTCTCTTGCAGATCGGGTTTCTCCGGGACTTGGGCTTTGGGTGATTGATCACACTGTGCAGACTCTGACGGACCTGGACTCCACTTAAGCACACAGCTTTTCTCCTCCTCCTCCTCCTCTTGTCTCCTGAAGAGCATGCAAGTACAAACATCTCTGACACAGTTCTTTACCTAGAAAGAAGTCTGGAGGCGGCTGTCCAAAACACTTCTTCTTTCTAATATAGGAAAATTGAGCTGCTTTGAACTTGGGGGGTTTTGATAACTACTTGGTATGCTTCCTGAAGGATAACCTGTGGGCTTGGCTTCCCAAGACCTAATCACTTTGATTAAGTGCCAGCGCCAAATATCTCCACACTCAATAGACCCGGCCCTACCTCCTAATTCCCCCCTTCTCATCTGTAGGCTTCTGAAGCACACCACTTGCTTCAACTCTCAGTAGGTAAAGCCTCACTCAGCCCCCTTAGTTAATCCAAACTCCTCTCAGATGCTGTTCCTTTGTTGTTTTGTTGAAAAAAGTTCTGGCAAATAATAAACTCCCCCACGCTTGCCCTCCCCCTCCCTCTTTCCCTCCCTCTCTTGCTGCCTCTCTCCCTCCCTCTCTTCCCCCTCTCTCTCTCCCTCCCTCTCTTCCCCCCTCTCTCCCTCCCTCTCTTTCCCCCTCTCTCCCTCCCTCTCTTCCCCCCTCTCTCCCTCCCTCTCTTCCCCTGATATTGTTCCTGTTTGGGGTCAGCGTGGCCTCCTTTCCTCTGGCTGATTGTGTGAGTCGTGAGTCATGGCTGTGGGTGCACGTGGTACTGGAGTGGTACTCCCCCGGAAGGCAGAGGAGAGGGCAGCTGACTATAGGGCCATGGCCTCTCCAGAGGAGATGTAACACAGTAGGGTGATTAGCAGTGGGCTTTAGGCTGTGCTGTGTGCTGCAAGATGCAGACTCCAGCTTCATTTCAGCCTCAGTCCCAGGCTGGTGGATCAACCATTGATACTACTGGAGGTAACTCAGGGTCTAACCCTCCATGGCCCCATCACACTCCCTACCCCCAGCCTCACCAGCTAGCTCTAACCCTCCATGGCCCCATCACACTCCCTACCCCCAGCCTCACCAGCTAGCTCTAGCCCCCAGGCCCCATCACACTCCCTACCCCCAGGCTCACCAGCTAGCTCTAGCCCCCAGGTCCCATCACACTCCCTACCCCCAGCCTCACCAGCTAGCTCTAGCCCCCAGGTCCCATCACACTCTCTACCCCCAGCCTCACCAGCTAGCTCTAGCCCCCCAGGTCCCATCACACTCTCTACCCCCAGCCTCACCAGCTAGCTCTAGCCCCACAGGTCCCATCACACTCCCTACCCCCAGCCTCACCAGCTATCTCTAGCCCCCAGATCCCATCACACTCCCTACCCCCAGCCTCACCAGCTAGCTCTAGCCCCCAGGTCCCATCACACTCCCTACCCCCAGCCTCACCAGCTATCTCTAGCCCCCAGGTCCCATCACACTCTCTACCCCCAGCCTCACCAGCTAGCTCTAGCCCCCAGGTCCCATCACACTGCCTACCCCCAGCCTCACCAGCTAGCTCTAGCCCCCAGGTCCCATCACACTGCCTACCCCCAGCCTCACCAGCTAGCTCTAGCCCCCAGGTCCCATCACACTGCCTACCCCCAGCCTCACCAGCTAGCTCTAGCCCCCAGGTCCCATCACACTGCCTACCCCCAGCCTCACCAGCTAGCTCTAGCCCCCAGGTCCCATCACACTCCCTACCCCCAGCCTCACCAGCTAGCTCTAGCCCCCAGGTCCCATCACACTCTCTACCCCCAGCCTCACCAGCTAGCTCTAGCCCCCAGGTCCCATCACACTCTCTACCCCCAGCCTCACCAGCTAGCTCTAACCCCCCAGGTCCCATCACACTCTCTACCCCCAGCCTCACCAGCTATCTCTAGCCCCCAGGTCCCATCACACTCTCTACCCCCAGCCTCACCAGCTAGCTCTAGCCCCCAGGTCCCATCACACTGCCTACCCCCAGCCTCACCAGCTAGCTCTAGACTCCCAGGTCCCATCACACTCTCTACCCCCAGCCTCACCAGCTAGCTCTAGCCCCCCAGGTCCCATCACACTGCCTACCCCCAGCCTCACCAGCTATCTCTAGCCCCCCAGGTCCCATCACACTCCCTACCCCCAGCCTCACCAGCTAGCTCTAGCCCCCAGGTCCCATCACACTCCCTACCCCCAGCCTCACCAGCTATCTCTAGCCCCCAGGTCCCATCACACTCTCTACCCCCAGCCTCACCAGCTAGCTCTAGCCCCCAGGTCCCATCACACTGCCTACCCCCAGCCTCACCAGCTAGCTCTAGCCCCCAGGTCCCATCACACTGCCTACCCCCAGCCTCACCAGCTAGCTCTAGCCCCCAGGTCCCATCACACTGCCTACCCCCAGCCTCACCAGCTAGCTCTAGCCCCCAGGTCCCATCACACTGCCTACCCCCAGCCTCACCAGCTAGCTCTAGCCCCCAGGTCCCATCACACTCCCTACCCCCAGCCTCACCAGCTAGCTCTAGCCCCCAGGTCCCATCACACTGCCTACCCCCAGCCTCACCAGCTAGCTCTAGCCCCCCAGGTCCCATCACACTCTCTACCCCCAGCCTCACCAGCTAGCTCTAGCCCCCAGGTCCCATCACACTGCTCTACCCCCAGCCTCACCAGCTATCTCTAGCCCCCAGGTCCCATCACACTCTCTACCCCCAGCCTCACCAGCTAGCTCTAGCCCCCCAGGTCCCATCACACTGCCTACCCCCAGCCTCACCAGCTAGCTCTAGCCCCCCAGGTCCCATCACACTCTCTACCCCCAGCCTCACCAGCTAGCTCTAGCCCCCCAGGTCCCATCACACTCTCTACCCCCAGCCTCACCAGCTAGCTCTAGCCCCCCAGGTCCCATCACACTGCCTACCCCCAGCCTCACCAGCTAGCTCTAGCCCCCCAGGTCCCATCACACTCCCTACCCCCAGCCTCACCAGCTAGCTCTAGCCCCCCAGGTCCCATCACACTGCCTACCCCCAGCCTCACCAGCTAGCTCTAGCCCCCCAGGTCCCATCACACTCTCTACCCCCAGCCTCACCAGCTAGCTCTAACCCCCAGGTCCCATCACACTCTCTACCCCCAGCCTCACCAGCTATCTCTAGCCCCCAGGTCCCATCACACTCTCTACCCCCAGCCTCACCAGCTAGCTCTAGCCCCCAGGTCCCATCACACTGCCTACCCCCAGCCTCACCAGCTAGCTCTAGCCCCCAGGTCCCATCACACTGCCTACCCCCAGCCTCACCAGCTAGCTCTAGCCCCCAGGTCCCATCACACTGCCTACCCCCAGCCTCACCAGCTAGCTCTAGCCCCCAGGTCCCATCACACTGCCTACCCCCAGCCTCACCAGCTAGCTCTAGCCCCCCAGGTCCCATCACACTCCCTACCCCCAGCCTCACCAGCTATCTCTAGCCCCCAGGTCCCATCACACTGCCTACCCCCAGCCTCACCAGCTAGCTCTAGCCCCCCAGGTCCCATCACACTGCCTACCCCCAGCCTCACCAGCTAGCTCTAGCCCCCCAGGTCCCATCACACTCCCTACCCCCAGCCTCACCAGCTAGCTCTAGCCCCCCAGGTCCCATCACACTGCCTACCCCCAGCCTCACCAGCTAGCTCTAGCCCCCCAGGTCCCATCACACTCTCTACCCCCAGCCTCACCAGCTAGCTCTAACCCCCCAGGTCCCATCACACTCTCTACCCCCAGCCTCACCAGCTATCTCTAGCCCCCCAGGTCCCATCACACTCTCTACCCCCAGCCTCACCAGCTAGCTCTAGCCCCCCAGGTCCCATCACACTGCCTACCCCCAGCCTCACCAGCTAGCTCTAGACTCCCAGGTCCCATCACACTCTCTACCCCCAGCCTCACCAGCTAGCTCTAGCCCCCCAGGTCCCATCACACTCTCTACCCCCAGCCTCACCAGCTAGCTCTAGCCCCCAGGTCCCATCACACTGCCTACCCCCAGCCTCCCCAGCTAGCTCTAGCCCCCAGGTCCCATCACACTCCCTACCCCCAGCCTCACCAGCTAGCTCTAACCCCCAGGTCCCATCACACTCTCTACCCCCAGCCTCACCAGCTATCTCTAGCCCCCAGGTCCCATCACACTCTCTACCCCCAGCCTCACCAGCTAGCTCTAGCCCCCAGGTCCCATCACACTGCCTACCCCCAGCCTCACCAGCTAGCTCTAGCCCCCAGGTCCCATCACACTGCCTACCCCCAGCCTCACCAGCTAGCTCTAGCCCCCAGGTCCCATCACACTGCCTACCCCCAGCCTCACCAGCTAGCTCTAGCCCCCAGGTCCCATCACACTGCCTACCCCCAGCCTCACCAGCTAGCTCTAGCCCCCAGATCCCATCACACTCCCTACCCCCAGCCTCACCAGCTAGCTCTAGCCCCCAGGTCCCATCACACTCCCTACCCCCAGCCTCACCAGCTATCTCTAGCCCCCAGGTCCCATCACACTCTCTACCCCCAGCCTCACCAGCTAGCTCTAGCCCCCAGGTCCCATCACACTGCCTACCCCCAGCCTCACCAGCTAGCTCTAGCCCCCAGGTCCCATCACACTGCCTACCCCCAGCCTCACCAGCTAGCTCTAGCCCCCAGGTCCCATCACACTGCCTACCCCCAGCCTCACCAGCTAGCTCTAGCCCCCAGGTCCCATCACACTGCCTACCCCCAGCCTCACCAGCTAGCTCTAGCCCCCAGGTCCCATCACACTCCCTACCCCCAGCCTCACCAGCTAGCTCTAGCCCCCAGGTCCCATCACACTGCCTACCCCCAGCCTCACCAGCTAGCTCTAGCCCCCAGGTCCCATCACACTCTCTACCCCCAGCCTCACCAGCTAGCTCTAACCCCCAGGTCCCATCACACTCTCTACCCCCAGCCTCACCAGCTATCTCTAGCCCCCAGGTCCCATCACACTCTCTACCCCCAGCCTCACCAGCTAGCTCTAGCCCCCAGGTCCCATCACACTGCCTACCCCCAGCCTCACCAGCTAGCTCTAGACTCCCAGGTCCCATCACACTCTCTACCCCCAGCCTCACCAGCTAGCTCTAGCCCCCAGGTCCCATCACACTCTCTACCCCCAGCCTCACCAGCTAGCTCTAGCCCCCAGGTCCCATCACACTGCCTACCCCCAGCCTCACCAGCTAGCTCTAGCCCCCAGGTCCCATCACACTCCCTACCCCCAGCCTCACCAGCTAGCTCTAGCCCCCAGGTCCCATCACACTGCCTACCCCCAGCCTCACCAGCTAGCTCTAGCCCCCAGGTCCCATCACACTCTCTACCCCCAGCCTCACCAGCTAGCTCTAACCCCCAGGTCCCATCACACTCTCTACCCCCAGCCTCACCAGCTATCTCTAGCCCCCAGGTCCCATCACACTCTCTACCCCCAGCCTCACCAGCTAGCTCTAGCCCCCAGGTCCCATCACACTGCCTACCCCCAGCCTCACCAGCTAGCTCAGCCCCCAGGTCCCATCACACTGCCTACCCCCAGCCTCACCCAGCTAGCTAGCCCCCAGGTCCCATCACACTGCCTACCCCCAGCCTCACCAGCTAGCTCTAGCCCCCAGGTCCCATCACACTGCCTACCCCCAGCCTCACCAGCTAGCTCTAGCCCCCAGGTCCCATCACACTCCCTACCCCCAGCCTCACCAGCTATCTCTAGCCCCCAGGTCCCATCACACTGCCTACCCCCAGCCTCACCAGCTAGCTCTAGCCCCCAGGTCCCATCACACTGCCTACCCCCAGCCTCACCAGCTAACTCTAGCCCCCAGGTCCCATCACACTCCCTACCCCCAGCCTCACCAGCTAGCTCTAGCCCCCAGGTCCCATCACACTGCCTACCCCCAGCCTCACCAGCTAGCTCTAGCCCCCAGGTCCCATCACACTCTCTACCCCCAGCCTCACCAGCTAGCTCTAACCCCCAGGTCCCATCACACTCTCTACCCCCAGCCTCACCAGCTATCTCTAGCCCCCAGGTCCCATCACACTCTCTACCCCCAGCCTCACCAGCTAGCTCTAGCCCCCAGGTCCCATCACACTGCCTACCCCCAGCCTCACCAGCTAGCTCTAGACTCCCAGGTCCCATCACACTCTCTACCCCCAGCCTCACCAGCTAGCTCTAGCCCCCAGGTCCCATCACACTCTCTACCCCCAGCCTCACCAGCTAGCTCTAGCCCCCAGGTCCCATCACACTGCCTACCCCCAGCCTCCCCAGCTAGCTCTAGCCCCCCAGGTCCCATCACACTCCCTACCCCCAGCCTCACCAGCTAGCTCTAACCCCCCAGGTCCCATCACACTCTCTACCCCCAGCCTCACCAGCTATCTCTAGCCCCCAGGTCCCATCACACTCTCTACCCCCAGCCTCACCAGCTAGCTCTAGCCCCCAGGTCCCATCACACTGCCTACCCCCAGCCTCACCAGCTAGCTCTAGCCCCCAGGTCCCATCACACTGCCTACCCCCAGCCTCACCAGCTAGCTCTAGCCCCCAGGTCCCATCACACTGCCTACCCCCAGCCTCACCAGCTAGCTCTAGCCCCCAGGTCCCATCACACTGCCTACCCCCAGCCTCACCAGCTAGCTCTAGCCCCCAGGTCCCATCACACTGCCTACCCCCAGCCTCACCAGCTAGCTCTAGCCCCCAGGTCCCATCACACTGCCTACCCCCAGCCTCACCAGCTAGCTCTAGCCCCCAGGTCCCATCACACTCCCTACCCCCAGCCTCACCAGCTATCTCTAGCCCCCAGGTCCCATCACACTGCCTACCCCCAGCCTCACCAGCTAGCTCTAGCCCCCAGGTCCCATCACACTGCCTACCCCCAGCCTCACCAGCTAACTCTAGCCCCCAGGTCCCATCACACTCCCTACCCCCAGCCTCACCAGCTAGCTCTAGCCCCCAGGTCCCATCACACTGCCTACCCCCAGCCTCACCAGCTAGCTCTAGCCCCCAGGTCCCATCACACTCTCTACCCCCAGCCTCACCAGCTAGCTCTAACCCCCAGGTCCCATCACACTCTCTACCCCCAGCCTCACCAGCTATCTCTAGCCCCCAGGTCCCATCACACTCTCTACCCCCAGCCTCACCAGCTATCTCTAGCCCCCAGGTCCCATCACACTGCCTACCCCCAGCCTCACCAGCTAGCTCTAGCCCCCAGGTCCCATCACACTGCCTACCCCCAGCCTCACCAGCTAGCTCTAGCCCCCAGGTCCCATCACACTCCCTACCCCCAGCCTCACCAGCTAGCTCTAGCCCCCAGGTCCCATCACACTGCCTACCCCCAGCCTCACCAGCTAGCTCTAGCCCCCAGGTCCCATCACACTCTCTACCCCCAGCCTCACCAGCTAGCTCTAGCCCCCCAGGTCCCATCACACTGCCTACCCCCAGCCTCACCAGCTAGCTCTAGCCCCCCAGGTCCCATCACACTGCCTACCCCCAGCCTCACCAGCTAACTCTAGCCCCCAGGTCCCATCACACTCCCTACCCCCAGCCTCACCAGCTAGCTCTAGCCCCCAGGTCCCATCACACTGCCTACCCCCAGCCTCACCAGCTAGCTCTAGCCCCCAGGTCCCATCACACTCTCTACCCCCAGCCTCACCAGCTAGCTCTAACCCCCAGGTCCCATCACACTCTCTACCCCCAGCCTCACCAGCTATCTCTAGCCCCCAGGTCCCATCACACTCTCTACCCCCAGCCTCACCAGCTAGCTCTAGCCCCCAGGTCCCATCACACTGCCTACCCCCAGCCTCACCAGCTAGCTCTAGACTCCCAGGTCCCATCACACTCTCTACCCCCAGCCTCACCAGCTAGCTCTAGCCCCCCAGGTCCCATCACACTCCCTACCCCCAGCCTCACCAGCTAGCTCTAGCCCCCAGGTCCCATCACACTCCCTACCCCCAGCCTCACCAGCTAGCTCTAGCCCCCCAGGTCCCATCACACTCCCTACCCCCAGCCTCACCAGCTAGCTCTAGCCCCCCAGGTCCCATCACACTGCCTACCCCCAGCCTCACCAGCTAGCTCTAGCCCCCAGGTCCCATCACACTCTCTACCCCCAGCCTCACCAGCTAGCTCTAGACCCCCAGGTCCCATCACACTCTCTACCCCCAGCCTCACCAGCTATCTCTAGCCCCCCAGGTCCCATCACACTCTCTACCCCCAGCCTCACCAGCTAGCTCTAGCCCCCCAGGTCCCATCACACTGCCTACCCCCAGCCTCACCAGCTAGCTCTAGCCCCCCAGGTCCCATCACACTGCCTACCCCCAGCCTCACCAGCTAGCTCTAGCCCCCCAGGTCCCATCACACTGCCTACCCCCAGCCTCACCAGCTAGCTCTAGCCCCCCAGGTCCCATCACACTGCCTACCCCCAGCCTCACCAGCTAGCTCTAGCCCCCCAGGTCCCATCACACTGCCTACCCCCAGCCTCACCAGCTAGCTCTAGCCCCCCAGGTCCCATCACACTGCCTACCCCCAGCCTCACCAGCTAGCTCTAGCCCCCCAGGTCCCATCACACTGCCTACCCCCAGCCTCACCAGCTAGCTCTAGCCCCCCAGGTCCCATCACACTCCCTACCCCCAGCCTCACCAGCTATCTCTAGCCCCCCAGGTCCCATCACACTGCCTACCCCCAGCCTCACCAGCTAGCTCTAGCCCCCAGGTCCCATCACACTGCCTACCCCCAGCCTCACCAGCTAACTCTAGCCCCCAGGTCCCATCACACTCCCTACCCCCAGCCTCACCAGCTAGCTCTAGCCCCCAGGTCCCATCACACTGCCTACCCCCAGCCTCACCAGCTAGCTCTAGCCCCCAGGTCCCATCACACTCTCTACCCCCAGCCTCACCAGCTAGCTCTAACCCCCAGGTCCCATCACACTCTCTACCCCCAGCCTCACCAGCTATCTCTAGCCCCCAGGTCCCATCACACTCTCTACCCCCAGCCTCACCAGCTATCTCTAGCCCCCCAGGTCCCATCACACTGCCTACCCCCAGCCTCACCAGCTAGCTCTAGCCCCCCAGGTCCCATCACACTGCCTACCCCCAGCCTCACCAGCTAGCTCTAGCCCCCAGGTCCCATCACACTCCCTACCCCCAGCCTCACCAGCTAGCTCTAGCCCCCCAGGTCCCATCACACTGCCTACCCCCAGCCTCACCAGCTAGCTCTAGCCCCCCAGGTCCCATCACACTCTCTACCCCCAGCCTCACCAGCTAGCTCTAACCCCCCAGGTCATGGTTGGTTTACAGAAGGAAAGATGTGTCTATGTTAAATAACTTTCTCTTAATTCCCTCCCAATGAAAGGCTTTGGCCTCCTCCTTGTCTGTCTTTGTTCAGCTGTAGTTATGTGCTGTGTTTATATAAAATATATATATATTTCCCCTTTATTTAACCAGGTAGGCCAGTTGAGGACAAGTTCTCATTTACAACTGTGACCTGGTCAAGATAAAGCAAAGCAGTGCGACAAAAACAACAACAGAGAGTTACACATAAACAAACGTACAGTCAATAACACAATAGAAAAATCAGCATGCAGTGTGTACAAATTAAGTAAGGAGTAAGGCAATAAATAGGCTAATAGTGGCGAAGTAATTACAATTTAGAAATTAACACTGGAGTGATGGATGTGCAGATGAGGATGGGCAAATAGATATACTGGTGTGCAAAAGAGCAGAAAAACGAATATGGGGTTGAGGTAGGTAGGTGGTTGGATGGGCTATTTACAGATGGGCTGTGTACAGCTGCAGCGATCGTTAAGCTGCTCTGACAGGTGACACAAAGTTAGAGAGGAAGATATAAGTCTCCAACTTCAGTGATCTTTGCAATTCGTTCCAGTCATTGGCAGCACAGAACTGGAAGGAAAGGCAGCCAAAGGAGGTGTTGGCTTTGGGGATGACCAGTGAAATATACCTGCTGGAGCGAGTGCTACGGGTGGGTGTTGCTATGGTGACCAGGGAGCAGGGAGGCGGGACTTTACCTAGCAAAGACTTACTGATGATCTGGTGCCAGTGGGTTTGGCGACGAATATGTAGTGAGGACCAGCCAACGAGAGGCTACAGGTCGCAGTGATGGGTAGCGGCAGCGCAGCCTAGTGGTTAAAGCGTTGGACTAGTAACCGGAAGGTTGCGAGTTCAAACCCCCGAGCTGACAAGGTACAAATCTGTCGTTCTGCCCCTGAACAGGCAGTTAACCCGCTGTTCCTAGGCCGTCATTGAAAATATGAATGTGTTCTTAACTGACTTGCCTGGTTAAATAAAGGTAAAAAAATAAAAATTTAAAAATATGTGCTTTGGTGACAAAACGGATGGCACTGTGATAGACTGCATCCAATTTGCTGAGTAGAGTTGGAGGTCATTTTGTAAATGAAATCGCCGAAGTCGAGGATCGGTAGGATAGTCAGTTTTACAAGGATATGTTTGGCAGCATGAGTGAAGGAGGCTGTTAGGAAATAGGAAGCGGATTCTAGATTTCATTTTGGATTGCAGATGCTTAATACAGATTTGGGGTTGTACCTGGTAGGTTTCTTGGTTATTTTTGTGAGATTGAGGGCATCTAGCTTAGATTGTAGGTCGGCCGGGGTGTTGAGCATATCCCAGTTTAGGTCACCTAACAGTACGAACTCTGACGATAGATGGGGGGCAATCAATTCACATATGGTGTCCAGGGCACAGCTGGGGGCTGAAGGGGGTCTATAACACACGGAAACAGTGAGGGACTTATTTCTGGAGAGATGGATCTATGTCACTGTTTGTGTTAGAGGTTTGAGTTAAGAGCCAAATCCAGAGTAATTGTTTTTAATTCATGTGTTTCTCTTTTTTATACTCCTATTTCTTTTGTCTTATTTGTGATAGAAATTGTCATAAACAGTAGACCCTGGAAACTTATCAGGATTGTTTGGCTCATACTAAAAACCTAAAACTTCATATAATGGCCATCATGATACCAACGCTTGCTTTGATTTTGCAGGGGTTTCTAGAGAGGCATTCTGGGGAATGTATTTTCAAAACATGGTATCTGAAGAAAACCACTGGATCGAGATGCAGATTGAGGGGGGAAATTGGTTTACCCCTTCAATCATCCCATGCCCTTCTGTTATTCAACCGCTGGGATATGAGGGCACTCCACTCGGACATGTTTTCACTCTGCGTATGTGAGGCATCAATCTGTTGTTTCTCATGGGTAACTTCTAGCCAATGTTATTCTCTGTAGGTTTCCCCCCTCTGTCACTCTAACCTAAACCATTCCTGAGTGAAATGCGGAGGCTTGAGTTACTCTCTGCTTACACACACATCACATACTGTAGAAAAGATGACAGCTGGGACAAACCTGATTTAGAGTTCCATTTGAACGTCTTTTTTTCCAGCCCAATTCAGCGGCAGAAACCAAAGGCGCCTGGATAAAAACTATAATGGTGTTTTTCTAACGTTCATTCTGTTTGCTTTGCGTTACGTTGAGATGCATGGTAGGATGGTAGGATGGCAGGATTCACGCTAGGTTGGACCTGACCAGAGACAGAGAAGACTGCTTCCTATTATGATCAATTAGAGATGTCAAGAAAACAGTCTAGACTTGATATGATTTACTAAGCTCAACCTCTGAAAGTAGAAATAACTGAGGGAGTGTTACTGAAATGTCTTTGTTTAGAGATCCTGCAAACAGACTAACCAGAGCTTTGAGTCTGTGACCTAAGAGTTGTCATTTTGCCTGGAGTTGTGGCAGATCTGAACTTCAATGCAGTCCCCAACACCAAAGTAATGTCTTATAGCGTCTGAATAATGTAGAAAGACCTCATCCGGCACGGTGGATCTCAACTTGGCTCTGTTGTGTGTGTGTGTGTGTGTGTGTGTGTGTGTGTGTGTGTGTGTGTGTGTGTGTGTGTGTGTGTGTGTGTGTGTGTGTGTGTGTGTGTGTGTGTGTGTGTGTGTGTGTGTGTGTGTGTGTGTGTGTGTGTGTGCGCGCACGCGCCCTAGACAAGTTTTGGGCTGCCTTTATTATTTAGTTTAGATACTGTATATATATTTTTGTTGGGGGGCACTGGGGTGTGGATAAGCGTGTGTCACGCCCTTTCACAATCCCTTATGAGAGAGTCCCACCCAGTCCCTGTGTGAGTGAAAAGCCTTGCCCCCAGCAGCCCCAGCTCAGTTCTGATAACCATGAAGGGATTTGGGCTGGATGGGCAGAACCTAACTGGGCTGATTGCTGAGAATGGGGCAGGGGAAATCTGCTACAGGCAGGCAGAGGGCGGGTAGGGGACTGATGAAGGCTTCTCTGAAGGAAGGAAGCATCTGTGTTGTCTCTGCCCCTGGTAGTGTCCCTGTCTAATACCCCTTGATGAGATATAGTACGAGAAGGGAGGAGAACATGAGTTACCCCCAGCCATCACACACAAATCAGCCCTGTGTTGTTCTCAACCTCACACACTCGGTCACATAACAACGGAAAACTACTTTTACTAAACTTTGGGTCCCACTTGCCCAGTAATATACTAGTTTGGATCCTCTCAGGAAGCTGTGCGGTGTTGTTGGTTAGTTTCAGCCATAAAGGTTACAAAAAGGTAATTGATTACGAGCATTCCTTGTGTCAGTCTTTTTCCACCAGTACTTGTTTGAGAAATGAGTCGAGCACAGAGACAACCCATACGGAGAGAGAGGATTTCCTGAATGGGACATGTGCTTGTTTTGCTCGCTGTTTCACCTTGTCTTCTGCCTCTCATAAAACACCTTGAACATGAGAAGACAAATTACAGTTGCAGGTGTCCCAGTGCGTTCCTCTCTCCCTGCCCCGAGGCGATCTTACCTATGCACTACAGGGCCAGTTATGGCTTGGGAACTGTCACTGTCAGGAGGCCCCCAGAGGCCCGGCTGCTCTGAGCAGGGTGGGCCAGGACTCTGACGGCCTGTCCCCCCCGAGCAGGGAGCATCAGCCTCGGGGACAGGTCCACACCTTGCTCCCCTGACCCCCAAAACCTGGTTCCACTTCTTCACACAACCTGCAACTAAACCATTGGTCATGGAACTAAACATGTCCGCCAGTGGCAGCCAATTATGTGATTTGGGCTCCAATTTAGAATACACAGGCTTCCACTTTAGTGACTGGAGCGAGTTAGAGCAGGACCCTTCTTCCTCTCTCTGTAGACCCCTGTTACTCTTCTTCACTTCTGTCTCGGTTCTCTCTGAGATCTGCTGAAAAAACTCCCAGGTAACGCTTGTTGTTGATGTCAGTAAACTTTCTAATCTTGTGTCAGAGAGAACAGGGAGATGATGTGCTTTGCTTTCTTCTGTGTAGGTGGAAGGGCTGCAGGGGGAGAGGCTCATTTTGTGAGGGAAAGAGTAGCAGTAAATTACTGATAAGTGACAGGCAGAGCAGCTTATCATGTGACTGCATCAGTGTGGAATGAGGGCCTGGTTTGTGTGAGTTGAACTCTGACACATCTACGCTGTGAAGGTGAGGTGTAGAAAGAGGAGGAAGATATGAGAAGTGAAGGAGGAAGAGAGGAGGGGAACAAAAGTGAGGGTGAAGGCGAGAAGTGGTGACAAGAGAGTAGAGGGGGCTGGTGACAGGAGGGCATTTGGGTAGGTGGTGGTGCACTGCACACAGCACGTCTGGGTTTATTTTCAGTTGCAGTTTACAATTTCTCATGGTCGTGTCGTTCTCCCTTCTCAAAATAATCTGCAGCCGGCTTTTCCGTGGCTGGCCTCCTTTCATTTTGGGGTTTGTTTTTGAAAAGGTTGCTATTATAGCCGAATGGTTTGTGTGCTTTTCTAAACACAGCAAGGCATTAGGCCTCGCTCCGGTTACAGGGCCTGGCATCTAATGAGAGAACCAATCACACAGAGGAAGCAGACAGATGTAACTCGCTCTCATCATCATCTCTCTCTCTCTGTCTTTCTCCTTCTCTGTCTCCGTAACTCTCTCTCTCATCATCTCTCTCTCTCTCTCTCTCTCTCTCTCTCTCTCTCTCTCTCTCTCTCTCTCTCTCTCTCTGTCTCTCTGTCTCTCTGTCTCTCTGTCTCTCTGTCTCTCTGTCTCTCTGTCTCTCTGTCTCTCTGTCTCTCTGTCTCTCTCTCTCTCTGTCTCTGTCTCTGTCTCTCTCTCTCTCTCTGTCTCTCCTTCTCTGTCTCTGTAACTCTCTCTCTCTCTCTGTCTCTCTGTCTCTCTGTCTCTCTGTTTCTCTGTTTCTCTGTCTCTCTGTCTCTCTGTCTCTCTGTCTCTCTGTCTCTGTCTCTGTCTCTGTCTCTCTGTCTCTCTGTCTCTCTCTCTCTCTCTCTCTCTCTCTCTCTGTCTCTCTTCTCTCTGTCTCTCTCTGTCTCTCTGTCTCTCTCTGTCTCTCTGTCTCTCTGTTACTCTCTCTCTCTGTCTCTCTGTTCTCTCTCTCTGTCTCTGTCTCTCTCTCTCTCTCTCTCTCTCTCTCTCTCTCTCTCTCTCTCTCTCTCTCTCTCTCTCTCTCTCTCTCTCTCTCTCTCTCTCTCTCTCTCTCTCTCTCTCTGTCTCTTTCTGGGATTAATAATAATAATAATAATAATAATATATATAGCTCTGTCTCTCTGTCTCTCTCTCTGTCTCTCTCTCTGTCTTTCCTGTCACATCTCAACTCCCTCACAACTCTAGTTAATTAAATCAAATGTTATTTGTCACATGCTTGGTAAACAACAGGTGTAGACTAACAGTGAAATGTTTACCAACAATGCAGAGAGATTGTGAAGTGCACTACTGTATGTGGATGTGTAGATACATAGATTAACACTCAGGGCTCAATCTAGACTGAGAGTCTGTACAGATCATGATAGTCAGGCAGGAATGAATATTTGGGATTAATAATAATAATTATAATAATAATAATAATAATAATATATGCCATTTAGCTGACGCTTTTATCCAAAGCGACTTACAGTCATGTGTGCATACATTCTACGTATGGGTGGTCCCGGGAATTCGAACCCACTACCCTGGCGTTACAAGCGCCATGCTCTACCAACTGAGCCACAGAAGGACGTATGATTATGGTCTTCTAGGGTTTTACAGTGTCAGCATATGAAGGGTGTGGTTGGTTATGTAAAGATACCTTCATAGAAAATTACTCAAGTAAAAGTGAAAATTTCCAGGTAAAATACTAGTTGAGTAAAAGTCTTGAAGTACTTGGTTTTAAATATATTTAAGTATCAAAATTAAAGGTAATTGCAAAAATTAAGTATCAAAAGTAAAAGTTTAAACAATTTCAAAAACAATACAGCTCTGCTGTAGTTACACTGGGCTCTGCTGTATAGTAGTTACACTGGGCTCTGGTGTATAGTAGTTACACTGGGCTCTGCTGTATAGTAGTTACACTGGGCTCTGGTGTATAGTAGTTACACTGGGCTCTGGTGTATAGTAGTTACACTGGGCTCTGGTGTATAGTAGTTACACTGGGCTCTGGTGTATAGTAGTTACACTGGGCTCTGCTGTATAGTAGTTACACGGGGCTCTGGTGTATAGTAGTTACACTGGGCTCTGGTGTATAGTAGTTACACTGGGCTCTGGTGTATAGTAGTTACACTGGGCTCTGGTGTATAGTAGTTACACTGGGCTCTGGTGTATAGTAGTTACACTGGGCTCTGCTGTATAGTAGTTACACTGGGCTCTGGTGTATAGTAGTTACACTGGGCTCTGGTGTATAGTAGTTACACTGGGCTCTGCTGTATAGTAGTTACACTGGGCTCTGGTGTATAGTAGTTACACTGGGCTCTGGTGTATAGTAGTTACACTGGGCTCTGGTGTATAGTAGTTACACTGGGCTCTGGTGTATAGTAGTTACACGGGGCTCTGCTGTATAGTAGTTACACTGGGCTCTGGTGTATAGTAGTTACACTGGGCTCTGGTGTATAGTAGTTACACGGGGCTCTGGTGTATAGTAGTTACACTGGGCTCTGGTGTATAGTAGTTACACTGGGCTCTGCTGTATAGTAGTTACACTGGGCTCTGCTGTATAGTAGTTACACTGGGCTCTGCTGTATAGTAGTTACACTGGGCTCTGGTGTATAGTAGTTACACGGGGCTCTGGTGTATAGTAGTTACACTGGGCTCTGCTGTATAGTAGTTACACTGGGCTCTGGTGTATAGTAGTTACACTGGGCTCTGCTGTATAGTAGTTACACTGGGCTCTGGTGTATAGTAGTTACACTGGGCTCTGGTGTACAGTAGCTACACTGGGCTCTGGTGTATAGTAGTTACACTGGGCTCTGCTGTATAGTAGTTACACTGGGCTCTGCTGTATAGTAGTTACACTGGGCTCTGCGGTGTATAGTAGTTACACTGGGCTCTGGTGTATAGTAGTTACAATGGGCTCTGCTGTATAGTAGTTACACTGGGCTCTGGTGTATAGTAGCTACACTGGGCTCTGCTGTATAGTAGTTACACTGGGCTCTGCTGTATAGTAGTTACACTGGGCTCTGCTGTATAGTAGTTACACTGGGCTCTGGTGTATAGTAGTTACACTGGGCTCTGGTGTATAGTAGTTACACTGGGCTCTGGTGTATAGTAGTTACACTGGGCTCTGGTGTACAGTAGTTACACTGGGCTCTGGTGTATAGTAGTTACACTGGGCTCTGGTGTATAGTAGTTACACTGGGCTCCGGTGTATAGTAGCTACACTGGGCTCTGCTGTATAGTAGTTACACTGGGCTCTGGTGTATAGTAATTACACTGGGCTCTGGTGTACAGTAGTTACACTGGGCTCTGGTGTATAGTAGTTACACTGGGCTCTGGTGTATAGTAGTTACACTGGGCTCTGGTGTATAGTAGTTACACTGGGCTCCGCTGTGCTGTAGCTACACTGGGCTCTGCTGTACAGTAGCTACACTGGGCTCTGCTGTGCTAGTAGCTACACTGGGCTCTGCTAGTAGTTACACTGGGGTCTGCTGTACAGTAGTTACACTGGGCTCTGCTGTACAGTAGTTGAACTGGTTTCTGCTGTACGGTAGTTGCACTGGTGTACAGTGGGTACACTGGGCTCTGCTGTACAGTAGTTGCACTGGGCTATGCTGTACAGTAGTTGCACTGGGCTCTGCTTAGTTACACTGGGGTCTGCTGTACAGTAGTTACACTGGGCTCTGCTGTACTGTAGTTGCACTCGGCTCTGCTTAGTTACACTGGGGTCTGCTGTACAGTAGTTACACTGGGCTCTGCTGTACAGTAGTTACACTGGGCTCTGCTGTACAGTAGTTACACTGGGCTCTGGTGTATAGTAGTTACACTGGGCTCTGGTGTATAGTAGTTACACTGGGCTCTGCTGTATAGTAGTTACACTGGGCTCTGGTGTATAGTAGTTACACTGGGCTCTGGTGTATAGTAGCTACACTGGGCTCTGCTGTATAGTAGCTACACTGGGCTCTGCTGTATAGTAGTTACACTGGGCTCTGCTGTATAGTAGTTACACTGGGCTCTGCTGTATAGTAGTTACACTGGGCTCTGGTGTATAGTAGTTACACTGGGCTCTGCTGTATAGTAGTTACACTGGGCTCTGCTGTATAGTAGTTACACTGGGCTCCGGTGTATAGTAGTTACACTGGGCTCTGGTGTATAGTAGTTACACTGGGCTCTGGTGTATAGTAGTTACACTGGGCTCTGGTGTATAGTAATTACACTGGGCTCCGCTGTACAGTAGTTACACGGGGCTCTGGTGTATAGTAGTTACACTGGGCTCTGGTGTATAGTAGTTACAATGGGCTCTGGTGTATAGTAATTACACTGGGCTCTGCTGTGCAGTAGTTACACTGGGCTCTGGTGTATAGTAGTTACACTGGGCTCTGGTGTATAGTAGTTACACTGGGCTCTGGTGTATAGTAATTACACTGGGCTCCGCACAGTAGTTGGGCTCTGGTGTATAGTAGTTACACTGGGCTCTGGTGTATAGTAGTTACTGGGCTCTGGTGTATAGTAGTTACACTGGGCTCTGGTGTATAGTAGTTACACTGGGCTCTGGTGTATAGTAGTTACACTGGGCTCTGGTGTATAGTAGTTACACTGGGCTCTGCTGTATAGTAGTTACACTGGGCTCTGGTGTATAGTAGCTACACTGGGCTCTGCTGTATAGTAGCTACACTGGGCTCTGCTGTATAGTAGTTACACTGGGCTCTGCTGTATAGTAGTTACACTGGGCTCTGCTGTATAGTAGCTACACTGGGCTCTGGTGTATAGTAGTTACACTGGGCTCTGCTGTATAGTAGTTACACTGGGCTCTGCTGTATAGTAGTTACACTGGGCTCTCCTGTATAGTAGTTACACTGGGCTCTGGTGTATAGTAGTTACACTGGGCTCTGCTGTGTAGTTGCACTGGGTAGTTACACTGGGCTCTGCTGTATAGTAGTTACACTGGGCTCTGCTGTATAGTAGTTACACTGGGCTCTGCTGTATAGTAGTTACACTGGGCTCTGCTGTATAGTAGTTACACTGGGCTCTGCTGTATAGTAGTTACACTGGGCTCTGCTGTATAGTAGTTACACTGGGCTCTGGTGTATAGTAGCTACACTGGGCTCTGCTGTATAGTAGTTACACTGGGCTCTCCTGTATAGTAGTTACACTGGGCTCCGCTGTACAGTAGTTACACTGGGCTCTGGTGTATAGTAGTTACACTGGGCTCTGGTGTATAGTAGTTACACTGGGCTCCGCTGTATAGTAGTTACACTGGGCTCCGGTGTATAGTAGTTACACTGGGCTCTGGTGTATAGTAGTTACACTGGGCTCTGGTGTATAGTAGTTACACTGGGCTCTGGTGTATAGTAGTTACACTGGGCTCTAGTGTATAGTAGCTACACTGGGCTCTGCTGTGCTGTAGCTACACTGGGCTCTGCTTTACAGTAGCTACACTGGGCTCTGCTGTGCTGTAGCTACACTGGGCTCTGCTTAGTTACACTGGGGTCTGCTGTACATTAGTTACACTGGGCTCTGCTGTACAGTAGTTGAACTGGTTTCTGCTGTACGGTAGTTGCACTGGGGTCTGGTGTACAGTGGTTACACTGGGCTCTGCTGTACAGTAGTTGCACTGGGCTATGCTGTACAGTAGTTGCACTGGGCTCTGCTTAGTTACACTGGGGTCTGCTGTACAGTAGTTACACTGGGCTCTGCTGTACTGTAGTTGCACTCGGCTCTGCTTAGTTACACTCGGGTCTGCTGTACAGTAGTTACACTGGGCTCTGCTGTACAGTAGTTACACTGGGCTCTGCTGTACAGTAGTTGAACTGAGCTCTGCTGTAGTTACACTGGGCTCTGCTTAGTTACACTGGGGTCTGCTGTACAGTAGTTACACTGGGCTCTGCTGTATAGTAGTTACACTGGGCTCTGCTGTAGTTCCAATGGGCTCTGCTGTCTCTGTGGGAATGTTATGCTCTCACCAGTCAAAGAGGCTGTCAGGAGTCAGTGGCTTTGAGTCCTGATCCACAGTAGAGAACAGTAGATCACTGTAGTGTATGCATAGTGATCCTTCTGCCAGTGTGAGTCTCTCCTCTGTCTCCCTGCTGCAGTCATATGATTTATAGAGGAGACTCCCTGTTGAAGAACCTGAAGAAGGATCACTCAGGTCTGTAGAGAAGGAGGCTTCTCCTCTGTGTCCCCTCCTTAGTGCTTCACCTACACTGCTACTGTACTGTACCTGCTGGCATGGCACTCCTTATTCCCATTTCACTTTCTGGTTTTGATGGTAGAAAGAGAGAAGCCAGGCTTGGCTACCTCTCCTTTTCTTTTTTCAAAGTTAGTGATTGTTTAACACTTTATATATTCTCTTTCTGTGTGTGTGTTTATTGGAGGTGGTGAATTAGGTCTGAAGTGTTCACCGCAGGTTGTGTTTGAAACTTGAAAGGAAGGAAGCCCCCCCTCTCCTCTCTCACTCCCCCCTCCTCTGTCACTCCCCCCTTTCCCTCTCTCACTCCCCCTCCCTCTGTCTCTCACAGACACACAAACTCCAGTCCCTGCGTGCTTTGGCACAGTTGTCATACAGCACACAGCGTTATTTGCACATTATTAGTTATTACTTTATCGTCTCCCGAAGCTGTCAGAAGACATCCTCCTGGAATATACAGCAGCATAAAGCCATCAGTCCTCATTACCGCTACCCTGCACCACAGTTTACACAACACACACACACACACCACACACTCATGATGACAACATGCTAATGTGTGGGTGCCGCTGACATGGCTGCACACACATGATATGTGAGACACACTGAGACTCTCATCTGTGAATGGGACTGAGCTGAATGTGGCTGGATGATAAAAGAACTCACTGAGGCTTTTGTAAGTGCAGTCAAACAGAAACATAGCTGGATGGGTTAGTTAGTAAAGTCTCACTGTCAGAACACAGAATATGTAACACCGTTCTGTACCATTAGGTGGCAGGGTGCTGAAAGGGAGTGGCCCAGGGTGGTTGATGGTGGAGGGGTTCTCTCCCAGTCCTACACAGGTGTGCTGTACAGTAGAACCCCCGGGGGCTCTGGGGCTTGAGAAGGGCCCCAGCAAGTCAGTGAGGTGGGTGAGTTACTGTGTCTGTCTCAGATAGTAATCAACCTAGCAGCCCTGCCTCACCTTGCCTCGCCTTACCTGTCTCACCTTGCCTTGCCTTACCTGTCTCACCTTGCCTTGCCTTACCTATCTCACCTTGCCTTGCCTTACCTGTCTCACCTTGCCTTGCCTTACCTGTCTCACCTTGCCTTGCCTTACCTGTCTCACCTTGCCTTGCCTTACCTGTCTCACCTTGCCTTGCCTTACCTGTCTCACCTTGCCTTGCCTTACCTGTCTCACCTTGCCTTGCCTTACCTGTCTCACCTTGCCTTACCTGTCTCACCTTGCCTTACCTGTCTCACCTTGCCTTGCCTTACCTGTCTCACCTTGCCTTGCCTTACCTGTCTCACCTTGCCTTGCCTTACCTGTCTCACCTTGCCTTGCCTTACCTACCTGTCTCTTCTTACCTGTCTTTCCTTGCCTTACCTGTCTCACCTTGCCTTGCCTTACCTGTCTCACCTTGCCTTGCCTTACCTGCCTCACTTTGCCTTGCCTTACCTGTCTCACCTTGCCTTGCCTTACCTGTCTCACCTTGCCTTGCCTTACCTGTCTCACCTTGCCTTGCCTCACCTGCCTCACTTTGCCTTTCCTTGCCTTACCTGGCTCACCTTAAAGAATATAATGAAAAATGTTTTGATCCGTCCCTCTCTCTATTTGGCCCGAGGTGTCTGTGACGAACAGAAGTACATACCTGAGTTCCCATCATTAGGGCTGTTCTGTGCTGGATGTTGGATATGAAGATTGAGCAAATCAGATCTCCTGCACTGACATGCCTCCTCTCTTTATTACCAGAGCCTGTTGTTAGTGTCGGCGTCCCAAATGGCACCCTATTCCTTATGTAGTGCACTACTTTTGACCAGGTACCATAGGGCTCTGGTCAAATGTAGTGCACCGTATAGGGAATAGGGTCCCATTTGGGACTAATCCAGTGACTAACCTTGATGCTGCTTGATGTAGCAAAGAGGCCACATTAGTACTAACTAATTCCCCTGGCTGTGGTTTTGGAAAGCCTTCCTCTGCATGTTCCTGAGAGCTGGAGCAGACTGATTATGGGGTTGGTGTGTGTAGTCCTTTGATTCACATTGCAAACATATAGGTCTTCATTCCTCAGAAGTCATTCATTTGTCTGATTGAGCAAGATGCCTACTTCAAGTCATCCATCACAGGACAGGTGACATGAGAAAGGCGTCACCCAAAGCGCCGGTGGCTTGGAGCTTATTGATGTTTATCTGAGGAGTTGGAAAGGTATCATTGTGAACATGATGTAATGTGGTTGTCATCAGAGGACTGAGAGATAGTTCATGTACTCTGGAAAGTGGACATGCTTGAACAACTGTGTTGACAACCTTGCTGGAAGGATTATTGTTGCTTTGATGAAATGACTTCCTTGTAAATAAAAGGTTTCAACGATGGAATATTAGAACTGGTTACCTTACTTACACCGTTGACATTATTGCTGTTTGTTTGAGTGAGAACGTGTGTCAAAGAAGACAGAGGAGAGCAGAGTGACGTTGACTGAAATCTGTTGTAACTGTAGTACTACAGTACAGTAGTTTTATGGAGGACGTGGCTGCTCTCCAGAAGGTCACACATACAGTAACAACGTTGTCTGA
Source organism: Oncorhynchus keta (assembly GCF_023373465.1). Classification (NCBI taxonomy): domain Eukaryota; kingdom Metazoa; phylum Chordata; class Actinopteri; order Salmoniformes; family Salmonidae; genus Oncorhynchus; species Oncorhynchus keta. The sequence goes on from NW_026290907.1 coordinate 161,628, forward strand.
CAGTCATAGAAGCAGTGTCTCTGCCCGCGCTGCTGTCGTTGACGTGTCCTCATTTGTTTCATCCTTCATTATCAGTATAAAGCAGCAGTCTGGATGGCCAGCAGCACCAGCTGAGGGATTCATCACTAAGTTGCTCCTGGAGAGCTGCATCTCTCTCTCTCTGCATAATGCCAAAACACAATTATGTAAACTTATTTACGACAACAAAAAATAATGGATTTAATATATGCCCTTACCTTCCAGCAAGCGTTTTATATGTAAATGAGCGATGGATGATGATTCTTGGGGAAAGGAGGAGAAGGGAGGACTTTGCGTGTCTCTCTTTCCTGGAGTGTTGTATGCATCCATCTCTTTGTTGCCGGGCGGATTAGTGAGATCTGTTATGGTTTGTTAACATGGGGTTTTTGATTCCAATTGAAATGAAACCATGTGTAGAATTAGATCAAAGACAATGGCTGTGTACAAAATGGCACCCTGTTCCCTATGATGTGCACTACTTTTGACCGGGACCAGCATAGGGCTCTGGTAAAAAATGTGTGCACTATATAGGTGGTAGGGGGGACGTGCCGGACATCAACCGACGTTATGTGAGTCCCTATGGATGTCTCTATTATCTGGCCTGGCTCTGTTGTTGTGAAGTGGGTCTGTGTTCTCGTGTTTTTGTTCTGTAATGGGCTATAATAACTTCTATAAATCATACTGACTGGGAGCAGCTCCACAGGATCTGCTTGGCATTGATGGAAGGTGAGGAGACTGGTGGGGAAAGTCTTAGGCGATATAAGCTGAGGGAAAGTTTGGGCGTCAGCCTCCTTGGGTTTAGAGTTAGTTTCTTTGTTGAAGAGGGACTCTGACTTGGTATTGAGGAGGAAGGCGAGAGAAGGTTTTGATAGTGATGCAGATACAGTGTGTTGGGATAGGTGAGGATATGAATGGAGGTACGGTACTGGGCAGGTCGTCTTTGGATGTAAAAATCACTTTCAGTGTTAACTTAAACAACTAAAATATATATATTTTTAAATAATACATATTTAAGAACTATGAATCACTGAAATAAAAGCTAGACAAAAATGATGAATTCAGAAATATTGATTTAAATGATAATGTATGAGCATAAGAAGAACACAGCGCTAGCCATTGCAAAATGCATAGAATTGCAGGAAATTAGCTTCAGCCATTGCCACGCCCCTCGCCACGCCCCTCGCCACGCCCACCACCTAAGCCTGTTTTTGATCCAGAAAAAACCTTGATACAAAAAAATGTTTTGAACAAAAGACAATAGAGGCACATAGGAGGTGTTCTGGTGTTTGTGTGTGTGGAGGGAATGATGTGTTGGGGTTGGACTGTGTATGGTTTGTGTAAGCCTACTTATACTGTATGTGAGCTGAGGGTTGAGCAATTATGGTGAACTCATCCATTACTGGCCAGTGATGTGTTGTCAATAAGGAAGGCTTTTCACTTTGTCCTGTAAGTCCTGACAGTGTTGCACATTTAGTTCTACCACAGGGACTTGTCCAGAGGCCTGTTTTACATTGAACACAGCCCACAGAGGATGGAGGGAGGGAGGGAGAGCGGGGGGTGGATGAAGGGGCAGAGAGATGGAGGAAAGTAACTAGTGATTAATTATGTGCAGACCTGATTGTGACAAGCTATCTGCTGCTATTAATGGGCAGAGATAATTACACTGGATTGTAATTGCAGCCTCAGATTTCAGAAGTGTACTGTGTCCAACATCAATCTTCATACCAAACCCTGCAACTTGGAGTTAAACTTAATTTGTAGTAACTCCTGTAATTCAGCTCAACTACTGAGATTTCGGAGAAGTCGTGTGTGTGTGTGTGTGTGTGTGTGTGTGTGTGTGTGTGTGTGTGTGTGTGTGTGTGTGTGTGTGTGTGTGTGTGTGTGTGTGTGTGTGTGTGTGTGTGTGTGTGTGTGTGTGTCGAGGGGTGTAGGACAGGGATTAAAATGGTGGCAGGGATAGACAGACAGGTCAGAACAGAACACAGTGATATTACAGCTACACTGCTTGAGGTTATGAAAAATAATTAGATGTTGGGGGAAAAAACATTCAGTTGTTATGAGGTGGCATATTACAGTTTTCACAACTTTCCTTGCACACAGCTCTTTCTTTTAATTCAGCTCCTAAATGAGAGCCACTATTCTCGCTCTCACGCATAGCATTACTGAAGAATGGAAAGAAAATAACACTTTTTTTAAAAATAAATATTTAATAAAAAACTCTTAAGTGTGGATTAATGAGAAAATAATGCCTGCCAAGTGATTTTCAGGCTTCATTTAAACTGCTGAAAGAGAAGTCCCATATATTTGACCAAAAAAAAGCTCTGTCAATGTAAAGGTCTGTTCTGTGTCATGAACATAATAACTCTGCCTATTACACTCAAAGATTCAAGAAGATAAATGGATAGTTTACTTCATATTTTATCCAATTTTGGCACAATTTTTTCATTAAAGAATCAAAACCTTATATGAAAATTGTCAAATGAAGCCCAGCTTCTCTTTTTGCCTTTCTAAAGTTACTCTGGCAGTGTGTTTAAAGAGGATGAAATGAAGAACGTAATGAAAGGGAAGGAAACTTTAAGAGAACTTCAGAATGTGAAGCAATCAGGACTTAAAGCTCTGTTTGGTCTCCCCATCACAGTGACTCCTGCTCCACCACAGAGTCACACACGGGCAGACTCAGAACACAGGGTATGCACACAGACGCGCATGCGCGTGCACACACACACACACACACACACACACACACACACACACACACACACACACACACACACACACACACACACACACACACACAGGGCAGAAAATGGCACATGTGACGGTTCTTTATTCCAGTCCCTTCCAGTGTCGTGCCATCTCACTTCTCTCCCCTGCCTGTCTTCTGACACACTCTGTTACACTCTCCCCTCTTCTGTGGCTTAGAGGACGACTGGGACGACACAGCTGGAGACAGTCCCCACCAGGGGAGGAGAAGAGAGAGAAGGGGTGGTGGAGAGAAAAAGAGAGAGACAGAACTTGGGGGAGAGAGTAGAGGAGATGGAGGAAGAAAAAGAAAGGGGGAGGGGAGGGGAGGGGAGGGGAGAGGAGAGAAAAAAATCCCACTTTAGTTTTTTCCTGCCCACTGGCAGAGCTAAACAAACAGAGAGAGAGAGCAGCATTGGAGAGAGAGACACATGAACTGTAACAGCCCTTGATCTGTGGGAGTTTAGAGCGCTGTCGGCACGGCTAATAAACACTTCATTTAATTTTAATGGTGCCGGCACCTCTCCGCGCGCAGCCTTCAAAAGCACCCTTTATTTGGGTCATTTAGCGCTCTTCCTCCGAGCAGAGCCCAGGGGACGGTGGATCCAGTCCACATCGCACGCCGCCTCTCTCTGCCTGCCGGAGCGCCTGAGACCGGGGGGAAATTAATAGGGCTATCTGGGAAAAATAAATAAGTGATGGCTGGGGTTTACCCCCTCCAATCCAAAGAGTCCTGAGAGCTTATTAAGGCAAAGTGAAGAGAGCGAGAAAGATAGGCAGTTGGGGAATGAGTTTCATATGAATTTTTCACCTTTTTATAGAGCCTGTATTTTATTTTTTTACTTTCTAGTTTCTCTCTTTCTTTTATCTTCCCTCTCTTCTTTCTCTCTCTTAGTCTTCCTCTGTGTGCCTCTTCTATAGTAATTGTAAACAGGGCAATTATGGATTGTGTGTGAGTTAATTACAGCTTTGCGTAGGGCCCCGGGGGAACGTTGGCGGAATGTTCCGGCTGATAAAGAACCCAGCAGCTCATAAGCACACCACCAACCAGCCAATGGTGTCTCAGGTCCTCAGAGAGTCTGACCAAAGGGAGCCAATCCCCTGGGCCCTCCTCAGCCCGACGACCAATTAGTATTAGGCAGGAATTAATCTTAATGGGACACATCACAGAACAGCCACATCGTTCTGATTCTGAACAGTTCTCTCGAGGTGAAGAGGAATTAATGCAGCCGGGCGATTGGCTGGCTGTGACTCCTCAGCTTAGTTCTGAGTCCTCATCCTCCCTCAGCGGGCTACAGACTCTACAGACAAGATCAGCCCAGCAAACATGTGTTCTCTACTCCTCACCATGTTGGGACATTAGTTAACTTGGTGTACCGTAAGTTCCTGTAGTAAAAAAAAACAGCAAATCAGATCAGTTGACAAGCTATGGCTCTTAAGGAGGCAGTTTGCTGTCAATCACTGCAGTTAGAACAGCAGTACATCAGTAATCCTATCTTGTGATAGATATAAATAGTTTTAGTTATTCTAGTAATTCTATGGCCATGACAACATATGGTATAAGGAGGCCTGTCTATATTGATGTGGCTGTTAGCAGCTCCTTTTGTTTTATTTGGTTGTTTCAGCCTGGCCCCTCCAGCCCCTGTCAGATCCCATCGGGGGGGTCGATCAGGACCCATGCCCAGTTTGAGTATTGATTTCTGTTGGGGGAGTTTGGCTCCATTAAGGTCCTCACCGGGGGTTTCGAGAGGTCACTGAGACGGAGAGCGGTCCGCCGTGACCCCAGCTGCAGTTTACACATCGATTAACTCTGTCTACGTCCTAAATGGCACCCTATTCCCTTTATAGTGCACAACATTTGACCAGGGCCCATCAATAAACATAACTTATAGGGAAGAGGGTGCCATTTGGTACCAACACTCTGACTGGGAAAGACTGGTCCTGAGGAGGTAAATGCTGTCCGGCAGGCCCCCATACACACGATTATGGTACATTAGCCCTCTGGTTAAAGCTGAAGGCTTGCACTAAGTTAATTAGCACTTTGTTATGATATCAGTGATGACAGGAGGTAGAGATATAGACCGACAGGCATTGATTCCTGCTCTCTCCATTTCAACCATAGAGACCGTTAGTTACCGCCATGCAATACTCCCATACTCTCCCATCCGTCTCAGTAGAACGCTCCCGTCACTACCTGGAAACGATTAGCGAGTACCCCGTGACGAGCACTAATACGCTAACTACTGAGTGAGATCATAGGGATATTTAAACTGCTATGTGCTGCTGTTTGAAACACACACACTGTTGTGTATTCCTCTTCATCTCTCTGTTGTTCCTTTGTGGCCCTCTCCTCTCCTTTATGCCATCTTTCGCTCACCACATCAATTATGTTTGAACTGACTGACTGGCATTATCTGAATGCTTGTGTAATGTTACTGACTGTTTATACAAACTCTCGTCTTATAGAGGAGTCCTGGACTTGTTGTCGTGATGGCTTGTGACAGCCCTGTGAGGAGTGCTGTGTTTGAAGCAGGGGCTTGTGGGAGTGCACATCCCACTCTCTCTAGTCTCTAAGACACAGCGGCCCAGGAGATGAACTTAACTCTCACTGATGCCTCCGTTGTTTCGTCGCACATCTCTAATCGCTAATTTCTTACTTTAGCAATTAATGCGTAAAGGTGTCAGAAAGCTGAGTGTCTTTGTCTCCTCCACTCTGCTCCTCTGGCTGCCTGTTTCTCATCATCTCGCTCTCTCTCTTTCTCCTTTCTCTTTCTCTCTCTTTCTCTCTCCTCTGTACCCTAATCCTGTTGTTATGCCTGCCATTGTCTTTCAGTTTGCCTTGCGCTCTTTTTCTGTCACTTCTTTAGCTCTGTCTCTCTCTCTCCCTTTTTCTCTCTCTCTCTCCCTTTCTCTCTCCCTCTCCTTTCTCTCTCTCTCTCTTTCTGCTTTCTCTCTCTCTCTCTTTCTCTCTCTCTGTCTCTCTCTCTCTCTCTCTCTCTCTCTCTTTCTCTTTCTCTTCTGCTCCTCTCTCTTTCTCTCTCTCTCTCTCTCTCTCTCTCTCTCTCTCTCTCTCTGTCTCTCTCCCTCTTTCTTTCTCTTCCTCTCTCTCTCTGCTCCTCTCTCTCTCTGCTCTCTCTCTCTCTCTCTCTCTCTCTCTCTCTCTCTCTCTCTCTCTCTCTCTCTCTCTCTCTCTCTCTCTCTCTCTCTCTCTCTCTCTCTCTCTCTCTCTCTCTCTCTCTCTCTCTCTCTCTCTCTCTCTCTCTCTCTCTCTCTCTCTCTCTCTCTCTCTCTCTCTCTCTCTCTCTCTCTCTCTCTCTTCTTTGTTGAATGAAAGGTATGCCAATGGATCACCACTGTCTTCTCTTCTCTTTTACACTCGATACTGTTTGTTTTACCAGCAGCTAAACTACAGTCACCATCTTTCCTTTTCTCATCTTTCTTTTTACCCCTTTCTTCTTTTTTTGCTTGGGGCCAGCCAGTTAGCCAGCCAGCCAGGCAGTGAGCAGAAGTGTCTAGATCAAGCACCTTGGGTTCGTTCCAAATGGCACCCTATTCCCTATGGGCCCTGGTCAAAAGTAGTGCACTAGATAGGAAATAGGGTGCCATTTGGGATGCAGGTCTTGTCTGTCAGCAGCGTTGGAGGGAATTAATTACGAGTCAATAAGTGCTCTGATGAAGATTCAGAGATGCTTGTTAAGATAGAGTCGTCAGGTGCGTCTGATCCGTCATGCTGTTGACAGCTGCCGCAGGCGGAACACTGAGCCAGGCATTAGGGCCTGTTCACCAACCTCTCCCTCTGTCTCTCTGTCTCTGCCTGTAAGGCACTGGTCACACTGCTGAGAGCCTTGTGGACAGTCTGTGTCTGTCACACACGAGCTTGTTTTATTTTGCCATTATTTTATAGTGTTTCACTACTGCTCACCTTATACACAGACACAGATAACAGACAGAGAGACACAGACCTGAGCTGCTTCTTGTGTCAGAGCATTATTTTTGAACCACCTTTGCTCCACATAATTTCTAGGGAAGAAGTCAGCTAAGTAAAGTATATCTTATAGTCAGACATATCTCTGACATTACTTACTGAGATCAGATACAAGGTGAAATACGATCATTGGGACAAAATAATAGATTCAACAATGATAAATGTCTTCTAAAATGTTACAAATGATGACTGTAGTTCCATTTGAAAAGGGGCTGTAGGCGTGGTTTTTTGTGTTTTTCTGCCCAGTGCAGCATTCCTCAGGGTAATTTACTACATGGCTGGGAGCAGCTAGTTTAATTTCAGAGCACAAATGAAAGCGTTTGTGGCATATTGACATATTGTTCTTGTTAAGAAATGTTTAAGGTAGAGATACACACGGTGGTAATTGCAGGTTTGACTGTGAGTCAGGCAGAGCAGTTGAGTGAACAGACATCAATACACCCTGACCCTGGGAAAGACATGGAAATCAAATAGAATATTACAGATAGAGCATCAATGCAGAGGTATGTCATCTAACTTAACTCTTTCCCTGCCTGTAGAGGAGAATCACTCACACCATGCCAGGCAGTTACACTACACACAGAAAGAAGTAGAAAGTAGAATTTACACACAGAAAATTATTTTTAAAAAACAACACATTTGCCTAGAAAAACAGAACTGGGGCAGAAATGAAGAATGAGGACACATGAGCCTGTAATAAAGATAGCATAACAAACACCAGCCAAAATAAGTCTCACAATAAACTGACAGGGGTAGGAAAACAACCACCAACGCACTTTATAATGTTGAATTATAATGAAGCATTGATTGTTTGTCCTCGATTCCTATTCCAGTTGCTAACCAACCAACCAAATTGAATGCAGCAGCCACTTGTGAACAGCCAAAGCTGTGTCTTAGTTGTTCTCATTAGTACAAGTTATGTTAATATTCTTCTGAGAAGTTAAGGAGGAGCAGTGATCTAGATCAAAGAGAGAGGCCCTTGAGATGTCACTTCCTGTGTGTTGCTACTACTTCCTGTTTGCCTGTCAGTGGTCAGCTGCAGTGTTCCCGGCAACAGTGTTAAACAGTGCTACCAACCATCTCACTGTCACAGCTAGAGGGTAGTGCGCCGCAGGACCAGGGTCCTCTGGGCTGCCTGTTTGTTTGTGCTGTCTTTTATTATGCCAGATTTCTTTTACATTTCTTTAATTGTCATTGTGGCAGGGACAGGAATGTGCAGTTGCTTGCTGGAGGAGCGGTGAAGGGCCCAATTAGGTTGGGTCCTGGTGCCTGGTGGGGCTCTGGTGGCGGGCTGGGGGCCTGGTGAGCAGCTGTCCCTGGTGATGCCTGCTGGTGGGAGAGGGAGAGAAAGGAGGGGAAAGAGATAGGCAGAGCAAGAGCTAGTGAGGGAAAAGAGTGAGGAGCATGGAGAGAAAGAGGCAGGGAGAAAAGAGAGGGAAAAGAGTGAGGAGCATGGAGAGAAAGAGGCAGAGAGAAAAGAGAGGGAAAAGAGTGAGGAGCATGGAGAGAAAAGAGAGGGAAAAGAGTGAGAGCATGGAGAGAAAGAGGCAGAGAGAAAAGAGAGGGAAAAGAGTGAGGAGCATGGAGAGAAAAGAGAGGGAAAAGAGTGAGTAGCATGGAGAGAAAGAGGGAAAAGAGTGAGTAGCATGGAGAGAAAAGAGAGGGAAAAGAGTGAGGAGCATGGAGAGAAAGAGGCAGAGAGAAAAGAGAGGGAAAAGAGTGAGTAGCATGGAGAGAAAAGAGAGGGAAAAGAGTGGTAGCATGGAGAGAAAGAGGCAGAGAGAAAAGAGAAGGGAAAAGAGTGAGTAGCATGGAGAGAAAAGAGAGGGAAAAGAGTGAGGAGCATGGAGAGAAAGAGGCAGAGAGAAAAGAGAGGGAAAAGAGTGAGGAGCATGGAGAGAAAAGAGAGGGAAAAGAGTGAGTAGCATGGAGAGAAAGAGGCAGAGAGAAAAGAGAGGGAAAATAGTGAGTAGCATGGAGAGAAAAGAGAGGGAAAAGAGTGAGGAGCATGGAGAGAAAAAGAGGGAAAAGAGTGAGAGCATGGAGAGAAAAGAGAGGGAAAAGAGTGAGGAGCATGGAGAGAAAGAGGCAGAGAGAAAACAGAGGGAAAAGAGTGAGTAGCATGGAGAGAAAGAGGCAGAGAGAAAAGAGAGGGAAAAGAGTGAGGAGCATGGAGAGAAAGAGGCAGAGAGAAAAGAGAGGGAAAAGAGTGAGTAGCATGGAGAGAAAAGAGAGGGAAAAGAGTGAGGAGCATGGAGAGAAAGAGGGAAAAGAGTGAGTAGCATGGAGAGAAAAGAGAGGGAAAAGAGTGAGTAGCATGGAGAGAAAAGAGGGAAAAGAGTGAGTAGCATGGAGAGAAAAGAGAGGGAAAAGAGTGAGTAGCATGGAGAGAAAGAGGGAAAAGAGTGAGTAGCATGGAGAGAAAAGAGAGGGAAAGAGTGAGTAGCATGGAGAGAAAAGAGAGGGAAAAGAGTGAGTAGCATGGAGAGAAAAGAGAGGGAAAAGAGTGAGGAGCATGGAGAGAAAGAGGCAGAGAGAAAAGAGAGGGAAAAGAGTGAGTAGCATGGAGAGAAAAAGAGGGAAAAGAGTGAGTAGCATGGAGAGAAAAGAGAGGGAAAAGAGTGAGTAGCATGGAGAGAAAAGAGGGAAAAGAGTGAGTAGCATGGAGAGAAAAGAGAGGGAAAAGAGTGAGGAGCATGGAGAGAAAAGAGAGGGAAAAGAGTGAGTAGCATGGAGAGAAAGAGGGAAAAGAGTGAGTAGCATGGAGAGAAAAGAGAGGGAAAAGAGTGAGTAGCATGGAGAGAAAGAGGCAGAGAGAAAAGAGAGGGAAAAGAGTGAGGAGCATGGAGAGAAAGAGGCAGAGAGAAAAGAGAGGGAAAAGAGTGAGTAGCATGGAGAGAAAAGAGAGGGAAAAGAGTGAGGAGCATGGAGAGAAAGAGGCAGAGAGAAAAGAGAGGGAAAAGAGTGAGTAGCATGGAGAGAAAAGAGAGGGAAAAGAGTGAGTAGCATGGAGAGAAAAGAGAGGGAAAAGAGTGAGTAGCATGGAGAGAAAAGAGAGGGAAAAGAGTAGGTAGCATGGAGAGAAAAGAGAGGGAAAAGAGTAGGTAGCATGGAGAGAAAAGAGAGGGAAAAGAGTGAGTAGCATGGAGAGAAAAGAGAGGGAAAAGAGTAGGTAGCATGGAGAGAAAAGAGAGGGAAAAGAGTGAGTAGCATGGAGAAAGAGGCAGAAGAAAAGAGAGGGAAAAGAGTGAGTAGCATGGAGAGAAAAGAGAGGGAAAAGAGTGAGTAGCATGGAGAGAAAAGAGAGGGAAAAGAGTGAGTAGCATGGAGAGAAAGAGAGAAAAGAGTGAGTAGCATGGAGAGAAAAGAGAGGGAAAAGAGTGAGTAGCATGGAGAGAAAAGAGAGGGAAAAGAGTGAGTAGCATGGAGAGAAAAGAGAGGGAAAAGAGTGAGTAGCATGGAGAGAAAGAGGCAGAGAGAAAAGAGGGGAAAGAGTGAGTAGCATGGAGAGAAAAGAGAGGGAAAAGAGTGAGTAGCATGGAGAGAAAAGAGGGAAAAGAGTGAGTAGCATGGAGAGAAAGAGGGAAAAGAGTGAGTAGCATGGAGAGAAAAGAGAGGGAAAAGAGTGAGGAGCATGGAGAGAAAAGGCAGAGAGAAAAAGTGAGAGCATGGAGAGAAAAGAGGGAAAAGAGTGAGTAGCATGGAGAGAAAAGAGGGAAAAGAGTGAGTAGCATGGAGAGAAAAGAGAGGGAAAAGAGTGAGGAGCATGGAGAGAAAAGAGAGGGAAAAGAGTGAGTAGCATGGAGAGAAAAGAGAGGGAAAAGAGTGAGAGCATGGAGAGAAAGAGGCAGAGAGAAAAGAGTGAGTAGCATGGAGAGAAAAGAGGGAAAAGAGTGAGTAGCATGGAGAGAAAAGAGAGGGAAAAGAGTGAGTAGCATGGAGAGAAAGAGAGAGAGAAAAAGAGATGGAAAAGAGTGAGTAGCATGGAGAGAAAATAGAGGGAAAAGAGTGAGTAGCATGGAGAGAAAAAGAGGCAGAGAGAAAAGAGAGGGAAAAGAGTGAGGAGCATGGAGAGAAAAGAGGGAAAAGAGTGAGTAGCATGGAGAGAAAAAGAGGGAAAAGAGTGAGTAGCATGGAGAGAAAGATGCAGAGAGAAAAAGAGAGGGAAAAGAGTGAGTAGCATGGAGAGAAAAGAGAGGGAAAAGAGTGAGGAGCATGGAGAGAAAGAGGCATGGAGAGAAAATAGAGGGAAAAGAGTGAGTAGCATGGAGAGAAAAGAGAGGGAAAAGAGATGGAAAAGAGTGAGGAGCATGGAGAGAAAAGAGAGGGAAAAGAGTGAGTAGCATGGAGAGAAAAAGAGGAAAAGAGTGAGTAGCATGGAGAGAAAAGAGAGGGAAAAGAGTGAGTAGCATGGAGAGAGGGAAAAGAGAGGGAAAAGAGTGAGTAGCATGGAGAGAAAAGAGAGGGAAAAGAGTGAGTAGCATGGAGAGAAAAGAGAGGGAAAAGAGTGAGGAGCATGGAGAGAAAAGAGAGGGAAAAGAGTGAGTAGCATGGAGAGAAAGAGGCAGAGAGAAAAGAGAGGGAAAAGAGTGAGTAGCATGGAGAGAAAAGAGAGGGAAAAGAGTGAGTAGCATGGAGAGAAAGAGGCAGAGAGAAAAGAGAGGGAAAAGAGTGAGTAGCATGGAGAGAAAAGAGAGGGAAAAGAGTGAGTAGCATGGAGAGAAAGAGGGAAAAGAGTGAGTAGCATGGAGAGAAAAGAGAGGGAAAAGAGTGAGTAGCATGGAGAGAAAGAGGGAAAAGAGTGAGTAGCATGGAGAGAAAGAGGGAAAAGAGTGAGTAGCATGGAGAGAAAAGAGAGGGAAAAGAGTGAGTAGCATGGAGAGAAAAAGAGGGAAAAGAGTGAGTAGCATGGAGAGAAAAGAGGGAAAAGAGTGAGTAGCATGGAGAGAAAAGAGAGGGAAAAGAGTGAGTAGCATGGAGAGAAAAAGAGGGAAAAGAGTGAGTAGCATGGAGAGAAAAGAGGGAAAAGAGTGAGTAGCATGGAGAGAAAAAGAGGGAAAAGAGTGAGTAGCATGGAGAGAAAAGAGAGGGAAAAGAGTGAGGAGCATGGAGAGAAAGAGGCAGAGAGAAAAGAGTGAGTAGCATGGAGAGAAAAGAGGGAAAAGAGTGAGTAGCATGGAGAGAAAAGAGAGGGAAAAGAGTGAGTAGCATGGAGAGAAAGAGGCAGAGAGAAAAGAGAGGGAAAAGAGTGAGGAGCATGGAGAGAAAAGAGAGGAAAAGAGTGAGTAGCATGGAGAGAAAGAGGCAGAGAGAAAAGAGAGGGAAAAGAGTGAGTAGCATGGAGAGAAAAGAGAGGGAAAAGAGTGAGTAGCATGGAGAGAAAAGAGAGGGAAAAGAGTGAGTAGCATGGAGAGAAAAGAGAGGGAAAAGAGTGAGTAGCATGGAGAGAAAAGAGAGGGAAAAGAGTGAGTAGCATGGAGAGAAAGAGGGAAAGAGTGAGTAGCATGGAGAGAAAGAGGGAAAAGAGTGAGTAGCATGGAGAGAAAAGAGAGGGAAAAGAGTGAGTAGCATGGAGAGAAAAGAGGGAAAAGAGTGAGTAGCATGGAGAGAAAAGAGAGGGAAAAGAGTGAGTAGCATGGAGAGAAAGAAAGAGGGAAAAGAGTGAGTAGCATGGAGAGAAAAGAGAGGGAAAAGAGTGAGGAGCATGGAGAGAAAGAGCAGAGAAAAGAGAGGGAAAAGAGTGAGTAGCATGGAGAAGAGGGAAAAGAGTGAGTAGCATGGAGAGAAAAGAGAGGGAAAAGAGTGAGGAGCATGGAGAGAGAAAAGAGGGAAAAGAGTGAGGAGCATGGAGAGAAAAAAGAGAGGAGAAAGGGAAAAGAGTGAGGAGCATGGAGAGAAAAGAGAGGGAAAAGAGCATGGAGAGAAAAGAGAGGAAAAGAGTGAGTAGCATGGAGAGAAAAGAGAGGGAAAAGAGTGAGTAGCATGGAGAGAAAAGAGAGGGAAAAGAGTGAGTAGCATGGAGAGAAAAGAGAGGGAAAAGAGTGAGGAGCATGGAGAGAAAGAGGCAGAGAGAGAAAAGAGAGGGAAAAGAGTGAGTTGCATGGAGAGAAAAGAGAGGAAAAGAGTGAGGAGCATGGAGAGAGAGAAAAGAGAGGGAAAAGAGTGAGTAGCATGGAGAGAAAAGAGAGGGAAAAGAGTGAGTAGCATGGAGAGAAAAGAGAGGGAAAAGAGTGAGTAGCATGGAGAGAAAAGAGGGAAAAGAGTGAGTAGCATGGAGAGAAAGAGAGGGAAAAGAGTGAGTAGCATGGAGAGAAAAGAGAGGGAAAAGAGTGAGTAGCATGGAGAGAAAGATGCAGAGAGAAAAGAGAGGGAAAAGAGTGAGTAGCATGGAGAGAAAGAGGCAGAGAGAAAAGAGAGGGAAAAGAGTGAGTAGCATGGAGAGAAAAGAGAGGGAAAAGAGTGAGTAGCATGGAGAGAAAGATGCAGAGAGAAAAGAGAGGGAAAAGAGTGAGTAGCATGGAGAGAAAAGAGAGGGAAAAGAGTGAGTAGCATGGAGAGAAAGAGGCAGAGAGAAAAGAGAGGGAAAAGAGTGAGTAGCATGGAGAGAAAAGAGAGGGAAAAGAGTGAGTAGCATTGAGAGAAAGAGGCAGAGAGAAAAGAGAGGGAAAAGAGTGAGGAGCATGGAGAGAAGAGAGCAGCAGAGAGAAAAGAGAGGGAAAAGAGTGAGGTAGCATGGAGAGAAAGAGCAGAGAGAAAAGAGAGGGAAAAGAGTGAGTTGCATGGAGAGAAAAAGAGGGAAAAGAGTGAGGAGCATGGAGAGAAAGAGGCAGAGAGAAAAGAGTGAGTAGCATGGAGAGAAAAGAGAGGGAAAAGAGTGAGGAGCATGGAGAGAAAGAGGCAGAGAGAAAAGAGAGGGAAAAGAGTGAGTAGCATGGAGAGAAAAGAGAGGGAAAAGAGTGAGGAGCATGGAGAGAAAGAGGCAGAGAGAAAAGAGAGGGAAAAGAGTGAGTAGCATGGAGAGAAAAGAGGGAAAAGAGTGAGTAGCATGGAGAGAAAAGAGAGGAAAAGAGTGAGTAGCATGGAGAGAAAGAGGCAGAGAGAAAAGAGTGAGAGGAGCATGGAGAGAAAGAGGCAGAGAGAAAAGAGAGGGAAAAGAGTGAGGAGCATGGAGAGAAAGAGGCAGAGAGAAAAGAGAGGGAAAAGAGTGAGTAGCATGGAGAGAAAAAGAGGGAAAAGAGTGAGTAGCATGGAGAGAAAAAGAGGGAAAAGAGTGAGGAGCATGGAGAGAAAAGAGGCAGAGAGCATGGAAAAAAGAGAGGGAAAAGAGTGAGTAGCATGGAGAGAAAGAGGCAGAGAGAAAAGAGTGAGGAGCATGGAGAGAAAGAGGCAGAGAGAAAAGAGAGGGAAAAGAGTGAGTTGCATGGAGAGAAAAAAGAGGGAAAAGAGTGAGGAGCATGGAGAGAAAAAGAGGGAAAAGAGTGAGGAGCATGGAGAGAAAAAGAGGAAAAAGAGAGGAGCATGGAGAGAAAAGAGGGAAAAGAGTGAGGAGCATGGAGAGAAAAGAGGGAAAAGAGTGAGGAGCATGGAGAGAAAAGAGGAAAAGAGTGAGTAGCATGGAGAGAAAAGAGAGGGAAAAGAGTGAGGAGCATGGAGAGAAAAGAGAGGGAAAAGAGTGAGGAGCATGGAGAGAAAAGAGAGGGAAAAGAGTGAGGAGCATGGAGAGAAAAAGAGAGGAAAAGAGTGAGGTAGCATGGAGAGAAAGAGGCAGAGAGAAAAGAGAGGGAAAAGAGAGGAGCATGGAGATGGAGAGAAAAAGAGGGAAAAGAGTGAGTAGCATGGAGAGAAAAGAGAGGGAAAAGAGTGAGTAGCATGGAGAGAAAAGAGGGAAAAGAGTGAGTAGCATGGAGAGAAAAGAGAGGGAAAAGAGTGAGGAGCATGGAGAGAAAGAGGCAGAGAGAAAAAGAGAGGGAAAGAGTGAGGAGCATGGAGAGAAAAAGAGGGAAAAGAGTGAGTAGCATGGAGAGAAAGAGGCAAGAAAAGAGAGGGAAAAGAGTGAGGAGCATGGAGAGAAAGAGGCAGAGAGAAAAGAGGGAAAAGAGTGAGGAGCATGGAGAGAAAGAGGCAGAGAGAAAAGAGAGGGAAAAGAGTGAGGAGCATGGAGAGAAAAGAGGGAAAAGAGTGAGGAGCATGGAGAGAAAAGAGAGGGAAAAGAGTGAGTAGCATGGAGAGAAAAGAGGGAAAAGAGTGAGGAGCATGGAGAGAAAGAGGGAAAAGAGTGAGTAGCATGGAGAGAAAAGAGAGGGAAAAGAGTGAGTAGCATGGAGAGAAAAGAGAGGGAAAAGAGTGAGGAGCATGGAGAGAAAGAGGCAGAGAGAAAAGAGAGGGAAAAGAGTGAGTAGCATGGAGAGAAAAGAGGGAAAAGAGTGAGTAGCATGGAGAGAAAAGAGAGGGAAAAGAGTGAGTAGCATGGAGAGAAAGAGGCAGAGAGAAAAGAGTGAGGAGCATGGAGAGAAAGAGGCAGAGAGAAAAGAGAGGGAAAAGAGTGAGGAGCATGGAGAGAAAGAGGCAGAGAGAAAAGAGAGGGAAAAGAGTGAGTAGCATGGAGAGAAAAGAGAGGAAAAGAGTGAGTAGCATGGAGAGAAAAGAGAGGGAAAAGAGTGAGGAGCATGGAGAGAAAGAGGCAGAGAGAAAAGAGAGGGAAAAGAGTGAGTAGCATGGAGAGAAAGAGGCAGAGAGAAAAGAGTGAGGAGCATGGAGAGAAAGAGGCAGAGAGAAAAGAGAGGGAAAAGAGTGAGTAGCATGGAGAGAAAAGAGAGGGAAAAGAGTGAGGAGCATGGAGAGAAAAGAGAGGGAAAAGAGTGAGGAGCATGGAGAGAAAAGAGAGGGAAAAGAGTGAGGAGCATGGAGAGAAAAGAGAGAGAAAAGAGTGAGGAGCATGGAGAGAAAAAGAGGGAAAAGAGTGAGGAGCATGGAGAGAAAAGAGAGGGATAAGAGTGAGAGCATGGAGAGAAAAGAGGGGAAAAGAGTGAGGAGCATGGAGAGAAAGAGGCAGAGAGAAAAGAGAGGGAAAAGAGTGAGGAGCATGGAGAGAAAGAGGGAAAAGAGAGAGAAAAGAGAGGGAAAAGAGTGAGTAGCATGGAGAGAAAAAGAGGGAAAAAGAGTGAGTAGCATGGAGAGAAAAGAGAGGGAAAAGAGTGAGGAGCATGGAGAGAAAGAGGCAGAGAGAAAAGAGAGGGAAAAGAGTGAGTAGCATGGAGAGAAAGAGGCAGAGGAAAAGAGTGAGGAGCATGGAGAGAAAGAGGCAGAGAGAAAAGAGAGGGAAAAGAGTGAGTTGCATGGAGAGAAAAGAGGGAAAAGAGTGAGGAGCATGGAGAGAAAAGAGAGGGAAAAGAGTGAGTAGCATGGAGAGAAAAAAGAGAGGGAAAAGAGTGAGTAGCATGGAGAGAAAAGAGAGGGAAAAGAGTGAGTAGCATGGAGAGAAAGAGGGAAAAGAGTGAGTAGCATGGAGAGAAAGAGGGAAAAGAGTGAGTAGCATGGAGAGAAAAGAGAGGGAAAAGAGTGAGTAGCATGGAGAGAAAAGAGGGAAAAGAGTGAGTAGCATGGAGAGAAAAGAGAGGGAAAAGAGTGAGTAGCATGGAGAGAAAAGAGAGGGAAAAGAGTGAGTAGCATGGAGAGAAAAGAGAGGGAAAAGAGTGAGGAGCATGGAGAGAAAGAGGCAGAGAGAAAAGAGAGGGAAAAGAGTGAGTAGCATGGAGAGAAAAGAGGGAAAAGAGTGAGTAGCATGGAGAGAAAGAGGGAAAAGAGTGAGTAGCATGGAGAGAAAAGAGAGGGAAAAGAGTGAGGAGCATGGAGAGAAAAAGAGAGGGAAAAGAGTGAGTAGCATGGAGAGAAAAGAGAGGGAAAAGAGTGAGTAGCATGGAGAGAAAGAGGCAGAGAGAAAAGAGTGAGTAGCATGGAGAGAAAAGAGAGGGAAAAGAGTGAGTAGCATGGAGAGAAAAGAGAGGGAAAAGAGTGAGTAGCATGGAGAGAAAAGAGAGGGAAAAGAGTGAGTAGCATGGAGAGAAAGAGGCAGAGAGAAAAGAGAGGGAAAAGAGTGAGTAGCATGGAGAGAAAAGAGGGAAAAGAGTGAGGAGCATGGAGAGAAAAGAGAGGGAAAAGAGTGAGTAGCATGGAGAGAAAAGAGAGGGAAAAGAGTGAGTAGCATGGAGAGAAAAAAGAGGGAAAAGAGTGAGTAGCATGGAGAGAAAAGAGAGGGAAAAGAGTGAGTAGCATGGAGAGAAAGAGGGAAAAGAGTGAGTAGCATGGAGAGAAAAGAGAGGGAAAAGAGTGAGTAGCATGGAGAAAGAGGGAAAAGAGTGAGTAGCATGGAGAGAAAAGAGAGGGAAAAGAGTGAGTAGCATGGAGAGAAAGAGGCAGAGAGAAAAGAGAGGGAAAAGAGTGAGTAGCATGGAGAGAAAAGAGAGGGAAAAGAGTGAGTAGCATGGAGAGAAAGATGCAGAGAGAAAAGAGAGGGAAAAGAGTGAGTAGCATGGAGAGAAAGAGGCAGAGAGAAAAGAGAGGGAAAAGAGTGAGGAGCATGGAGAGAAAGAGGCAGAGAGAAAAGAGAGGGAAAAGAGTGAGGAGCATGGAGAGAAAAGAGGGAAAAGAGTGAGTAGCATGGAGAGAAAGAGGCAGAGAGAAAAGAGAGGGAAAAGAGTGAGTAGCATGGAGAGAAAGAGGCAGAGAGAAAAGAGAGGGAAAAGAGTGAGGAGCATGGAGAGAAAGAGGCAGAGAGAAAAGAGAGGGAAAAGAGTGAGTAGCATGGAGAGAAAAGAGGGAAAAGAGTGAGAAAGCATGGAGAGAAAAGAGAGGGAAAAAGAGTGAGTAGCATGGAGAGAAAAAGAGGGAAAAGAGTGAGGAGCATGGAGAGAAAAGAGGGAAAAGAGTGAGTAGCATGGAGAGAAAAGAGGGAAAAGAGTGAGTAGCATGGAGAGAGAAAAAGAGGGAAAAGAGTGAGGAGCATGGAGAGAAAGAGGCAGAGAGAAAAGAGAGGGAAAAGAGTGAGGAGCATGGAGAGAAAAGAGGGAAAAGAGTGAGGAGCATGGAGAGAAAAGAGAGGGATAAGAGTGAGTAGCATGGAGAGAAAGAGGCAGAGAAAAGAGGAGGAGCATGGAGAGAAAGAGGCAGAGAGAAAAGAGAGGGAAAAGAGTGAGGAGCATGGAGAGAAAGAGGCAGAGAGAAAAGAGAGGGAAAAGAGTGAGTAGCATGGAGAGAAAAGAGGGAAAAGAGTGAGTAGCATGGAGGAAAAGAGTGAGGAGCATGGAGAGAAAGAGGCAGAGAGAAAAGAGAGGGAAAAGAGTGAGTAGCATGGAGAGAAAGAGGCAGAGAGAAAAGAGTGAGGAGCATGGAGAGAAAGAGGCAGAGAGAGAAAAAGAGGGAAAAGAGTGAGTTGCATGGAGAAAAGAGAGGGAAAAGAGTGAGGAGCATGGAGAGAAAAGAGAGGGAAAAGAGTGAGGAGCATGGAGAGAAAAGAGAGGGAAAAGAGTGAGGAGCATGGAGAGAAAAGAGGGAAAAGAGTGAGGAGCATGGAGAGAAAAGAGGGAAAAAGAGAAAAGAGGAGCATGGAGAGAAAAGAGAGGGAAAAGAGTGAGTAGCATGGAGAGAAAAGAGAGGGAAAAGAGTGAGGAGCATGGAGAGAAAAGAGAGGGAAAAGAGTGAGTAGCATGGAGAGAAAAGAGAGGGAAAAGAGTGAGTAGCATGGAGAGAAAGAGGCAGAGAGAAAAGAGGGAAAAGAGTGAGTAGCATGGAGAGAAAAGAGAGGGAAAAGAGTGAGTAGCATGGAGAGAAAAGAGGGAAAAGAGTGAGTAGCATGGAGAGAAAAGAGAGGGAAAAGAGTGAGGAGCATGGAGAGAAAGAGGCAGAGAGAAAAGAGAGGGAAAAGAGTGAGGAGCATGGAGAGAAAAGAGGGAAAAGAGTGAGTAGCATGGAGAGAAAGAGGCAGAGAGAAAAGAGAGGGAAAAGAGTGAGGAGCATGGAGAGAAAGAGGCAGAGAGAAAAGAGAGGGAAAAGAGTGAGGAGCATGGAGAGAAAGAGGCAGAGAGAAAAGAGAGGAAAAGAGTGAGTAGCATGGAGAGAAAAGAGGGAAAAGAGTGAGGAGCATGGAGAGAAAAGAGAGGGAAAAGAGTGAGTAGCATGGAGAGAAAAGAGTGAAGAGCATGGAGAGAAAAGAGGGAAAAGAGTGAGTAGCATGGAGAGAAAAGAGAGAAAAGAGAGAGGAGCATGGAGAGAAAAGAGAGGGAAAAGAGTGAGGAGCATGGAGAGAAAGAGGCAGAGAGAAAAGAGAGGGAAAAGAGTGAGGAGCATGGAGAGAAAAAGGCAGAGGAAAAGAGTGAGTAGCATGGAGAGAAAAAGAGGGAAAAGAGTGAGTAGCATGGAGAGAAAGAGGCAGAGAGAAAAGAGTGAGGAGCATGGAGAGAAAGAGGCAGAGAGAAAAGAGAGGGAAAAGAGTGAGGAGCATGGAGAGAAAGAGGCAGAGAGAAAAGAGAGGGAAAAGAGTGAGTAGCATGGAGAGAAAAGAGGGAAAAGAGTGAGTAGCATGGAGAGAAAAGAGAGGGAAAAGAGTGAGGAGCATGGAGAGAAAGAGGCAGAGAGAAAAAGAGGGAAAAGAGTGAGTAGCATGGAGAGAAAGAGGCAGAGAGAAAAGAGTGAGGAGCATGGAGAGAAAGAGGCAGAGAGAAAAGAGAGGGAAAAGAGTGAGTAGCATGGAGAGAAAGAGGCAGAGAGAAAAGAGTGAGTAGCATGGAGAGAAAAGAGAGGGAAAAGAGTGAGTAGCATGGAGAGAAAAGAGAGGGAAAAGAGTGAGTAGCATGGAGAGAAAAGAGGGAAAAGAGTGAGGAGCATGGAGAGAAAAGAGGGAAAAGAGTGAGGAGCATGGAGAGAAAAAGAGAGGGATAAGAGTGAGTAGCATGGAGAGAAAGAGGCAGAGAGAAAAGAGTGAGGAGCATGGAGAGAAAGAGGCAGAGAGAAAAGAGGGAAAAGAGTGAGGAGCATGGAGAGAAAAGAGGCAGAGAGAAAAGAGAGGGAAAAGAGTGAAAAGTAGCATGGAGAGAAAAGAGAGGAAAAGAGTGAGTAGCATGGAGAGAAAAGAGAGGGAAAAGAGTGAGGAGCATGGAGAGAAAGAGGCAGAGAGAAAAGAGAGGGAAAAGAGTGAGTAGCATGGAGAGAAAGAGGCAGAGGGAAAAGAGTGAGGAGCATGGAGAGAAAGAGGCAGAGAGAAAAGAGAGGGAAAAGAGTGAGTTGCATGGAGAGAAAAGAGGGAAAAGAGTGAGGAGCATGGAGAGAAAAGAGAGGGAGAAAAAGAGGGAAAGGAGCATGGAGAGAAAAGAGAGGGAAAAGAGTGAGGAGCATGGAGAGAAAAGAGAGGGAAAAGAGTGAGTAGCATGGAGAGAAAAGAGGGAAAAGAGTGAAGAGCATGGAGAGAAAAGAGGGAAAAGAGTGAGTAGCATGGAGAGAAAAGAGAGAGGAGCATGGAGAGAAAAGAGAGAGAAAAGAGTGAGGAGCATGGAGAGAAAAGAGGGAAAAGAGTGAGTAGCATGGAGAGAAAAGAGAGGGAAAAGAGTGAGTAGCATGGAGAGAAAGAGGCAGAGAGAAAAGAGAGGGAAAAGAGTGAGGAGCATGGAGAGAAAAGAGGGAAAAGAGTGAGTAGCATGGAGAGAAAGAGGCAGAGAGAGAGAGTGGCAGACGTACTGGTCCCTCAGGGACATGGCTTCCTTCCCAGCAGCCTCTGCTCACCAGACCTCACCGCTCTCCCTTACCACTTTTAATGCTGTCTGATGTTGTAAAGTTATGTACGTGACTTCTCCTACCTAAGTGAAGCGGTTTCCCATCGCCCTCCCTAGTTTTAACAGTACGTGTGGCCAATTAGACCCTAGGTTATGAGGCTGTGTATGAATTACAATGTATTATTTATCCTTCCCCAAATGTTGCCCATTAGACATTTGTCGTCGTTCCCCTCTGTAACAGCTGTGGTGGTAGGAACACGTTAAGAACCAGGAAGTAAAAGATACACTATGGTCTGTCACACACTTCCACTGTGGTCCTGTGGGTGACATGGGAACGGGACAGAATGCTCTGGTGAACACACAGACACTGTTACAGACAGTGTTAACATAGTAACATGGGATTTTTAGGGAGTGTATCACCAGTAGATAGTGGAATTATACGTCCTGTAACACGGGCCCAGATAGTGTAGTGTGTGTTGTTAAATGTTTCAGAGGGGGCAGTATTGTCTTTAACACCATGTTTTTGACTATGATATCGTACTGTCCGTACAGTCTGTAACACTGTGTTCTCTATGGTAGCAGAGAGTAAGAGGAAAAGCCAGAGAGTTTACTCCGCACAAAATCTGTTCATTAAAATAAGACCACGAAGTGAATCATTTTTGTATGGGGGTCAAAGAGTGTCCAATGTGTTCAACAAAAAATGTAATTGCTAATTTGCAACGTGAGGCTTATTTAATGGAATGTAGGTTTTGTATGGTTAGGTTGTAACAGATGCACTGATAGAAGTGGATGCACGTGGCATTTCAGGAACAGCAACAAAAACATTATGCCTGTCTGTTGTTCAAGTTTTAATGTATTGTGCACAGTGAAATGCCCCGCAGGTTTTATGAGCAAAAGTTTATATTTTAATTTGTACTGTAAATCAGCCCAGCAAATCAGCCCAAGTGATTTTCATTTGTTCTGTACCAACACCAGCAAATCAGCCCAAATGATTTTCATTTGTACTGTACAAACACCAGCAAATCAGCCCAAGTGATTTTCATTTTAGAAATCTGTTCCAAAGTATTCCCAGAGAGATAGAGAGAGAGAGAGATACAGAGATACAGAGATAGTGACTTCGTAAGAAGCATTTCAAGGTCCTGGAGTGGCCTAACCAGTCTCCAGATCTCAACCCCATAGAAAATCTTTGGAGGGAGTTGAAAGTCCGTGTTGCCCAGCAACAGCCCCAAAACATCACTGCTCTAGAGGAGATCTGACTAAATATGGCCCTGCCGTCTGACTAAATACGGCTCTGCCGTCTGACTAAATACGGCTCTGCCGTCTGACTAAATACGGCTCTGCCGTCTGACTAAATACGGCTCTGCCGTCTGACTAAATACGGCCCTGCCGTCTGACTAAATACGGCTCTGCCGTCTGACTAAATATGGCTCTGCCGTCTGACTAAATATGGCTCTGCCGTCTGACTAAATATGGCCCTGCCGTCTGACTAAATATGGCTCTGCCGTCTGACTAAATATGGCCCTGCCGTCTGACTAAATACGGCTCTGCCGTCTGACTAAATACGGCTCTGCCGTCTGACTAAATATGGCCCTGCCGTCTGACTAAATATGGCCCTGCCGTCTGACTAAATATGGCCCTGCCGTCTGACTAAATACGGCTCTGCCGTCTGACTAAATACGGCTCTGCCGTCTGACTAAATATGGCTCTGCCGTCTGACTAAATACGGCCCTGCCGTCTGACTAAATATGGCTCTGCCGTCTGACTAAATATGGCCCTGCCGTCCGACTAAATATGGCCCTGCCGTCTGACTAAATATGGCTCTGCCGTCTGACTAAATATGGCTCTGCCGTCTGACTAAATATGGCCCTGCCGTCCGACTAAATAAGTATACAAATGTAAGCAATTTCTTTATTATTATGTTTTAGTCAAATATTATGTTATGTTTGTGCTTCTTGCTGTCAATTTGCAGTCTATAAATGATTTGTAAATATGTTCCGATGACTAGGATTCAGGATATATGATAAACAGAGTAGCAGCAGTGTACATGATATGATAATTGTATGTGCGTGTGTGTAAAGTCAGTATAAATGTGTGTGCATGTCATGTGTGTGTGAGCAATTGAAGTGAGTGTGTGTGTGTGTGTGTGTGTGTGTGTGTGTGTGTGTGTGTGTGTGTGTGTGTGTGTGTGTGTGTGTGTGTGTGTGTGTGTGTGTGTGTGTGTGTGTGTGTGTGTGTGTGTGTGTGTGTGTTGGAGTGTCAGTGTGCGAGTCCTGTGATTGTGCATAGAGACAGTGCAAAAATAAAATACAAGTCCATGTATCCATTTTGTTAGCTACTTAGCAGTCTTATGACTTGGGGATAGAAGCTGTTCAGCAGCCTGTTAGTGTCAGACTTGATGCACCAGTACCGCTTGCCATGCGGAAGCAGAAAGAACACACGCATATTTGCTCTCTCATTGGCTAGACTGGTCCCACCTGATCTCGCCTCATCCCGCCTGCCTTCCATCTTTGCAAGATGGTTTTTGATAGTTAGAATGAGTCACTCGACTATCTTGTCAATATAATAGATCATCTTTGATGGTAGTGATTTTTAGGGAGTTAAGTACCAGTGGATAGGGAAATGATACTTCCTGTTACACAGTGTGTGTTGTTTCAGAGGGGGCAGTATTGTCTGTGACACCATGTTGACTCCCGTAGGTAGCGGTTCCCTGATCTCTCTCTTTCTCCGAGGCGGTGTGGTGAGTAGTGTCTAATGACAGGCCAGATGAATGATGAGACCATACACTGGTAATGTTCTGCGGCGAGTAGCGGCTGCATTGGTTTCTGTCCTGTTAACTCCACTGGTGGAAGATGGATTGTGCCGCGCTCTGCACTCATACAAAGACACCTCATTGCTCCGCAATGAAAATAAAGCTTTTCCAGCTCAAATGAAGACCAATAGTTGGTCTAGGCCCTGGATGAGACAGAGCCACAATAGCCCTGAGGACAGTGGTGGCCCCGGCATCGGTGTCACCGACATGAGTGACTGACACACCATGAAATGGGCTGCGTTCGCTCGACGCTCCACCAAGGCTCATTTGTTTACAGATGACTTCCTGCTAATTGTGCCCGTGGCATTGTGGAGTTTCACTTTCTGCCTCACTCAGCTCTGATGAACTTAACTCAAGTATCTGTCCCCATTAAAGGCTTTCGCTTTGCTTGCTGATTCTCCACCAAGATTCCCCTTCAAATGCCAGCTGACACTGTGGAGAAACATCTAATAGAAGTGTGTAATGGGCTCTGATGACAGACGACACGGTTGGAAGACCATGTAATCTCCTCGCAATTAATTAAAGTGCGTCCTGTGTGCGTTTTTTCTTTTTCACATACACCCCCCACACCACCCCCACCACCACCATGAACCAGATGCCACAAAATAACTCAAGTAACATTGCTGTCACCAGTAAAAAATGAAGGCCCACACCCTAACAAAGAAGGGTACTTAGAGGTAGGAGAGGAGAGGGAGGCAGCTGCAGGGTTATTTGCGCGCTACTGCTCAGCATCGTCCTGGTAAGGGTCCTCAGCAGCAACATCTGTACCCCTGCAACCCCCCATGTAATTACCCAAAACACCCCAGCCCACCCGCTTCCCAGTCTGTCAGCACCTTGCTGGAGAGGGTGAAGAGGAAGAAAGGATGAAGAGCTGTTCTGTACTATGTTAGGCCCTAATGTACTCTACATCTGCCAGTTGGCCACCTCTCCCATTTGACACTATACTGTGTCTATTCATGTATCCTATTGTCATATGACTTCATCTTCACCATTGTGTATTTTACATTACATTACATTCAATATATTTCTAGTTATCTTTTATCAGTATCATCACTACTAACCACCAATGTTAGTCACAGTAGTATGAGAATAGTGATGAGAGCTACTTTCATTATTCTCCTTTCCCTCTTTCACTATTGTTTTCCCTGTTTACTTTTTCCTCCATGATATTGATCCAAAGCCACTTATTTTTATAAGTAAATGAGAAATTGTCCATGCTTTGTGTACGTTTTGATGGGAGCTATCAGTCTGGAGTTACCACTGTCATTGATTTGATTAAAGGCATTATGCATTGTCTAATGAGTTTTACACTTGACTGGGTGGAGGATAATCACAGAGTGGTTTCTGACCTAGAACTTTCCCCTCCTTGTTCTCTCCGTCCTTTCTCTCTCTCTCATTCTTTGTTCTCTCACTCGTGCTCCCTTTTTCTATCTATCTGAAGAGAGAGGGACACAGAGCGGCTACAAAAATCCATGCAGCCCTTTCGTTGGAGTGTTATTGGTTTTTCTCTCCTCATTCGTTCCTATACTTGTTTTGCTTTAATATCCATTTTCCATAACTGTTCAATAAATGCAGAGTGAATGAATATGAAGATTAGATGCCAGGGCTGTTTTTGCTCTGCATGGGGGATCGTTTCACATTCAGGACTATACATTTACCACGCCACAAATTGTCTTGCAATTAAAGCGTATTGCAGATAATAAGCGAAGCGCTGACTCGATTGGGTGTTTAGTTTTATCGAGCCTGTCTTCTTCAAACGGCAGCAGCTCATACCTGGAGCTGAACCATTGAATTGAAACGGCAGCAGCTCATACCTGGAGCTGAACCATTGAATTGAAACAGCAGCAGCTCATACCTGGAGCTGAACCATTGAATTGAAACGGCAGCAGCTCATACCTGGAGCTGAACCATTGAATTGAAACAGCAGCAGCTCATACCTGGAGCTGAACCATTGAATTGAAACGGCAGCAGCTCATACCTGGAGCTGAACCATTGAATTGAAACGGCAGCAGCTCATACCTGGAGCTGAACCATTGAATTGAAACAGCAGCAGCTCATACCTGGAGCTGAACCATTGAATTGAAACGGCAGCAGCTCATACCTGGAGCTGAACCATTGAATTGAAACGGCAGCAGCTCATACCTGGAGCTGAACCATTGAATTGAAACAGCAGCAGCTCATACCTGGAGCTGAACCATTGAATTGAAACGGCAGCAGCTCATACCTGGAGCTGAACCATTGAATTGAAACGGCAGCAGCTCATACCTGGAGCTGAACCATTGAATTGAAACGGCAGCAGCTCATACCTGGAGCTGAACCATTGAATTGAAACGGCAGCAGCTCATACCTGGAGCTGAACCATTGAATTGAAACGGCAGCAGCTCATACCTGGAGCTGAACCATTGAATTGAAACGGCAGCAGCTCATACCTGGAGCTGAACCATTGAATTGAAACAGCAGCAGCTCATACCTGGAGCTGAAACGGCAGCAGCTCATACCTGGAGCTGAACCATTGAATTGAAACAGCAGCATCTCATACCTGGAGCTGAACCATTGAATTGAAACGGCAGCAGCTCATACCTGGAGCTGAACCATTGAATTGAAACAACAGCAGCTCATACCTGGAGCTGAACCATTGAATTGAAACGGCAGCAGCTCATACCTGGAGCTGAACCTGAAACAGAGCAGCTCACCTGGAGCTGAACCATTGAATTGAAACGGCAGCAGCTCATACCTGGAGCTGAACCATTGAATTGAAACGGCAGCAGCTCATACCTGGAGCTGAACCATTGAATTGAAACGGCAGCAGCTCATACCTGGAGCTGAACCATTGAATTGAAACGGCAGCAGCTCATACCTGGAGCTGAACCATTGAATTGAAACGGCAGCAGCTCATACCTGGAGCTGAACCATTGAATTGAAACAGCAGCAGCTCATACCTGGAGCTGAACCATTGAATTGAAACAGCAGCAGCTCATACCTGGAGCTGAACCATTGAATTGAAACGGCAGCAGCTCATACCTGGAGCTGAACCATTGAATTGAAACAGCAGCAGCTCATACCTGGAGCTGAACCATTGAATTGCATCTCATACCTGGAGCTGAAACGGCAGCAGCTCATACCTGGAGCTGAACCATTGAATTGAAACAACAGCAGCTCATACCTGGAGCTGAACCATTGAATTGAAACGGCAGCAGCTCATACCTGAAGCTGAACCATTGAATTGCAGCAGCTCATACCTGGAGCTGAACCATTGAATTGAAACAGCAGCAGCTCATACCTGGGGCTGAACCATTGAATTGAAACAGCAGCAGCTCATACCTGGAGCTGAACCATTGAATTGAAACACCAGCTCATACCTGGAGCTGAACCATTGAATTGAAACAGCAGCAGCTCATACCTGGAGCTGAACCATTGAATTGAAACAGCAGCAGCTCATACCTGGAGCTGAACCATTGAATTGAAACAGCAGCAGCTCATACCTGGAGCTGAACAATTGAATTGAAACGGCAGCAGCTCATACCTGGAGCTGAACTGAAACGGCAGCAGCTCATACCTGGAGCTGAACAATTGAATTGAAACAGCAGCAGCTCATACCTGGAGCTGAACCATTGAATTGAAACGGCAGCAGCTCATACCTGGAGCTGAACCATTGAATTGAAACGGCAGCAGCTCATACCTGGAGCTGAACCATTGAATTGAAACGGCAGCAGCTCTACCAGCTGAACCTGCAGCAGCTGAACCATTGAATTGAAACGGCAGCAGCTCATACCTGGAGCTGAACAATTGAGCTGAGCAGCTCATACCTGGAGCTGAACAATTGAATTGAAACGGCAGCAGCTCATACCTGGAGCTGAACAATTGAATTGAAACGGCAGCAGCTCATACCTGGAGCTGAACCATTGAATTGAAACGGCAGCAGCTCATACCTGGAGCTGAACCATTGAATTGAAACGGCAGCAGCTCATACCTGGAGCTGAACCATTGAATTGAAACGGCAGCAGCTCATACCTGGAGCTGAACCAGCAGCAGCTCATACCTGGAGCTGAACCATTGAATTGAAACAGCAGCAGCTCATACCTGGAGCTGAACCATTGAATTGAAACGGCAGCAGCTCATACCTGGAGCTGAACCATTGAATTGCAGCACATAAAAGATGGACTGAATATGTTCCTGGGAATATTGCCCACTCTCAAAGACCAATCCGTCTTGCTTAGGGAGGCAATCTTAGGTGGAGTAGATAAACTAATATTTGTGTATAACCTCAGTCAGACAATACAAATGATGGGATGATTTTTCATCTCCTTATGCATACAGGGAAATATGAAAAATTGTGGTTTAGGAATATTTGCTGGGTGTGATGCGTGGCGGCTGGCTGGGCTGAGCACCGCCGTGGGCCAGGGTAGACGATTGACGCAGCTTGCCGAGCTGAGCTGCCGAGCTGAGTGAAGAGTGATGAGAATATTATACCCGTCTGTCTCCCGTCACCCCCCCCCCCTTCACCACACTAATTCAGACGGCCATATGAGAGAGGAGAGTAGGGAGAGCACAGCGCCTGGCCGCCACTCCACCACCTCCACCGCTCAACGCCACCCATCGCCTGCCCACCACCATGATTGACAATCGCTCTGACATAATTCTCCCAGTCAGTCATCTCCCCCTCCAGCCTCTTTATTGTTCCTCCCCACGGTGACTCTCTGGAGAAAGCGGTTAGATAAACCTGTCATTTATCAGACCCCCTCCTAACCTGCCCTCCGCCCCTCTAAAAACCTCTTATGGGGGTAATCTGCCTGTGTTACTGGGGCCAGCTATTCATCACCAGTGGCTGAAGCAGAGGGGACACAGCGCTGATCATTTCCACCTTTGATGCCTCTCCGGCTGGGTCGTGGCAGAGCCGGGTACTGTGTGACTGTGGAGGGGGGATGGGTGGATCTGGTGCTCAAACCCAGGACAAACAGACAGGAGCGGGGGTGAGGAGGGAGCAGAGGGGGGCTGAGCACCCTGCAATAACACCGTATTAGGCCTGGATTGCCACGTGCCCGAGCCCCGCTCTCAGTTA